>NW_027107431.1:459614-468077 GCF_000696795.3 Halyomorpha halys | reverse complement strand
TATATATAAAATGCTCAATTTGCTAATTTATTTAAGTTCAGTGATTCATTATTCCAACAGCTACCCCTATTTAATACTGATATATATTTTTTATCATTAGCTCTCCACAATACACAAGTAATATCATTGTCAGTATTTAGTATCTAACCAATTTCTCATTACTTGAAATTTTTTCATTCACCGTTTCACTTGTTTTTGATATAATGATTCACACTTTTTTTTTTCTTTGTACCAGACTCATTATTATTTAATATCTGTTTTTTTCTCATATTTATTAATTAAATAGTTATTATTATTAATTAATTCGGTTCAACATCAAACAAATTAATTAAATTTGAATAAAGAATTATACCCTTATTATCAAATAATATTTTATCTAAAACTAATAACTACATAGAATTTTAGTCTTCTGTATTTTTACATTCAACATTATGAATAGAACATGAATAAATAAGAACTTATCTCAATTAAAGCCTAATATAATACGATTTACTATTGCATAGAATTTTCTCAAGCTTCGATTTAGTATTTTTATAATTACATTGTTTTTAGAATCATTGCTAGTTTATCATGCATAAATACCCTTGTATTGACAGTGAGTAGAAATTATTATCTACATTTACAGAAACAACTGATATATTTTGATCATAGTTATCTAGTATTAAGGAAAAAAACTTTAAATAAAGTTACACAGTAAACAATTTAATCTCTGTTGGATTCAAAATAATGATTACAGCTAACTCTAACCTAATCAGGTATGAGTGCTGTAAAAACAATAATATTAACACTGTCTATACATGACAAAACATTCCATTTAAAAAAAGGCAAAAATCACTAGTGAAATAAAAAATAATTTTCATTATTCAGAATAAAATTTGTTTTTCTAAGAACAAAACAATATAACAGCTTATAATTAAGAGAAATAAAACTACAATTACATACCAACTGCTAATGAAACTAGCATTATTAAAAAAACATAAACTGGGTGTTCATCATTCATTTTGTGAAATAAACACACAACTGAGAAGAAACAGATGACTAGGAAAAAACAGTTTTTCGAAAAAATTTATTTTCACAATCTTTTTTTTTTTTATTTAACATTTAATTTTTTTGTATGTTTTGATAATATAAGTAAAATATGATTTCTGTTTTTTACTTTCTATAATTTTTCACAAATAATGACAAAAATATTTTGATTGCTCAGTGTACCATGAAGGTACATGAATGCTGCATGTTTACTCAACTATGACCGATACTGCATCCACACGCTTGTGCTCAGTTACTACTGTTTTAGAACTGCCAACAGATAAATATTTCAGCTCTCCGTGTTGTACTTAATTTAAGCATTTCCCCAACCTTCGGATTTAATGATTAATTATAGTTTAAGATTTATATTTTAAAATTCTATCGATTCGGTGAAAATACTTTATTTCAGATCTTGTCAATCAACTTGAGCTGTTTATTTTTTAGTTAAAAAGCAAAAAAATAAGTTTTTCAAGACATTTTATGAACGAGTAATTAAATTTAAAAGTATCTCATAATAAATTTAGAACGAAAGTTGAATTCATAGGTTATTTAGTACTGTTTTTACGAATTTTTATCATTTACCACATACTTTGCTAATATTTTAACTATTTTCATTAATCTTTATTTTGTTCCTTGTTATAATGAAAATAGTGTAAATCGAATGTAATTCAATGTAAGTCTTGGACTTGACAAATAGCAAATGTGTATATCCGGCATAACACTGCCGCATGCCTTTTTAAGCAGGCCAGAACAAAAGTGTGTTCCTATATCTGTAAGCAATACCACCGGTGCACCAAGTTCTTCGGGACCAGGATTTGTATATTCAAACTAATCTTCGATGACTCCTCTTAGACTTCCAATATAAAAATTGCTCAGCACGTTGAATGAGTGATTTACCATTCCCAGCGAATGGTTCATCGTCAAACCATTGCAAACAAAATAAATAATAATGAGAAGATATTTGACTTTGGATAATATATAGAGAAGAAGATGGTTGAGGGTGCGGTCAGTAAAGAATACTAATAAGTAAAAACTTATTTATTAGTGACAACATTTTGGGCAGCAAAAGAATGTTAATTACTTTCTTATTTTCTAATCATTCTAAATATCCTTTTATTCATTGGATGATACCTAATTTTTTGTTTTTAATCCTGATGAAAGGTTTAATATTTATTGACACTAATACTAAGTTTTTGGGGCATCAAAGGCAGTCTCCGTAGCAGCGTGGTAACGCGCCTGTCTAACCTACAGGTTGTCAGATCGAATCCCGGTCCCACTCGGGCTTTTTTCAAGCATAGAGTAATGCAAAATTCACTTACAACCTACCCCCGGGCATTTGTGGCACTCACAAAAAAATAGGCGTGGGAGTGAAGAATGTCTTAGGAAATAGGAGGACTTAGACTTCCATGGTTTGTTGCCCATTTAATAATAATAATACTAAGTTTTTCTTATTAGCATTCTTCACTGACCGTACCCCCAATCATCCTCTCCTCATTTATATTATCCATGGTCAACAATCTTCTCATCATTATTTATATTTGTATCATTTCAGAAAAATAGAAATAAAATATTGAATATTTATTACAAATAGTTTCCAAGCTTAGAAAACATCATTGTGACAAAAATTGTATAATAAAAATAAACCGATTGCTCAGTTTGAAACATTTCAAGTGAAATGAAAGATAAAACATATCACGAAAACACTTTACTTCATTAAAATTCCCCTTTTATCTTCTTAGTTAAGAGAATTAAGAACTTTAAAAAACTCTAAAGAACAACTACAATTTACAAATTTTGAGCGAGACATAGTATTGTACAAGTGTGCAAGAATTTCACTGCTTGGAAAAGGTATGTCAAGATTACAAGCAATATGATTGTTAGAAAAATAATAACGGACTTTCTCAATAATAAATGAACCAACTCCAGAACCATGAGAAAACATGTTATGCTTCCTAAGTTGTCTCATCTTTTATATTGTTTCCTAAGATCTTATGTTCCTAGATCATTATGTTCTACTCTAGCGCTGGTCCATTATAGCCGTACCCAAAGACCCAGTTGCTGCTCGAACCTCCAGCAGTGACGATTACATTTTCCTTTCTAAATTTTGTAATATCAATTTCCACCTTAAGAAAATTCATTTATGGAACATTCCAAAAGCCCTATAGCTTTCTGCTCAGCCTCAAATATAATATAGCAGTATCCTTTTGGCAGATTTGGCATATCTTTTCCATTCAATTTCTATTGTTCCAAATTTACTGAATGCTTTAATAAGATTTCTCTGAAATATCCCAAGGTACGCCATCATTTCCAATGTTTTGAACGGTAGCCATCTCTTGATCTCTGCTGGGACAGAATATTCCTGATACAATATTATTCTTATTTTATTCATTTCAAGATTTGGTCAAATCAGACAGCACTGGCTGCAGTTCAAGAGAGAAGATTTCAGTTACTGAGAAGGAGCAGCTTAAATTACTGCCCACCCCCGAAGATGAATCAGTTTCTATAGATGGTGTCAACGTAGTCGTTCCTAGGAGGTTGGAGTTCCCAAGCAGGGAGCCTTTTGGCATATTTAAACTTAATAATTCAGAAATAAAATCAAAGGAATCAATTGTGGAAGGGATAGATTATCGTGGCCGTTCGTAGCCGAGCAGATAAAGCCCCAGCTTGGACTGATTCGTGACTGCAACGGCGCCTGTTGGTTCAAAATTTTCTAAGGTGATCCCCCGAAGTGAAAACTTGACCCCCCCCCCCTGGTTAGAATAGGATGGTAACCTGTAGGGAAAAAACCTGCTAATGGTTTCCAGTTAAGAACATACTTGCAAAAACAATACAACAAACAAAACAGATAATAATTAGGAAACAGAATGAAAAACATTCAAGTTCAAAAAACAATAAATATTGGTTTCCGTTCTACAAAATACATGTTCGGTGGTAGCTGGGACCGACCAAGGGCTAGTTAAGACCACATAACTCCTTTTTTAAACAATTCGTTCCTTTCCTAAGAGCCGTAACGCGTGCATTATCCGGTACAGAAGATTAGCAATTTACTAGGCATCTCCAGTGACGAAATACTCCACCAGTACAGAGCAGTTGAGTTTTACGCAAATAGAAGAAATGAGGATATACCTATACTCTATCAGTTACTTTTTAGCAGCCCTGTGCTCTTCTAGAAGGTGAAATTTTTCGTAAGAGCTTTTTCCAGCGAGCTGCTTAAGTCTTCATTATTTCCAGTCCAAGTACATTACTCAGCATCTTCTTCCTTCACAGTGCCGACGGTGATATCTTTCCCAGTTACGATTCCTTTATCTAATAGAACACCCCCGTCACTCAGATCGACCATCTTCAACAAAACTCAACCTTTTGACGATGGTGTCACCACAGTTCTAATAATATGTTTTATTTTCCCTGAACATACCAAAATTTACAGCACCTGAAACATTTGGATTGCTCAAAATTTTCCATTAAGTGCCCTTCAACTCCCAAGCCCCGTGCTTCCAAGTAGGGCAGCCTCTCAATCAGTGGCCCCTTTCTAAACATCGCCAGTAAGGAATCTTCGAGAGATAGATATTGACCTGTTAAATGCACCCTTGAATGCCCTTGTTCGAGCGTACACCAAGAACAAGATTTTAACCATAGCGGTCTCCCAGTTGAGCTCTTTAGTAATCTTTAGAAAAGCATTTTCCCCAAATTAACGGATCTCTCCACTGCCACATCATATTCTGATGGTTCATGTTTAGTAAGAGTCTTAAAATCCTTCCCATTCAGATATCTTTCTATTAGCCTGTTGGTGAGGGTAATAAACATGGTCCTATCCTTTCCTGGAAGCAATTAGCATATTAATATGCAGTAGTTATGATCTCGATTCCACTGGATCAACGGCGGTAATATCAACATATCAGCAGGAACACATAGAATTAAACGCATCTAAAAACAAAATTGTTAATGGTTCTAAGTTAAGAACATACTTATAAAACAATTACAATGAACAAAAAATATAATAATTAGGGAAAAAATGAAAAACATTCAAGTTCAAAAAATAATAAATATTGGTTCCCGTTCTAGAGAACACATGTTCGATTCCAAAAAAAACCTTTCCATTAAGTTCCCTTCAACTCCAAACAACCTGTGCTTCCAAGTCGGGCAGTCTCTCATCCAGAGACCCGTTTCTGAACATCCTATCGCACATGTCCTAATTTGGTCGATTAAACGAGCCCTTCAATGCCCCTGTTTGAGCGTAAACCAAGAACAAGATTTTGACCATAGCGGTCTTCCTGTAGAGCTCTCTTGTAATCTTGAGGAAAGCATTTTTCCCCAAAAATCATATTAACGGATCTCTCCCCTGCCACATCATATTTTGGTGAAAAACGTTCAGCAAGTGTCTTAAAATCCTGCCCCTTCAGATAGCTTTGCACAGCCTACCTGTAACATTCCGAGAACAACCTGATTCTTCACCGCTTTGAAACTTTTTTTCCGCTTCATTACCAACATTGTCTTTGATAAAGGCTAGAACGACTGTTTCTTCGCAACCATGAAGGCAGAGGAAAACCATAAAGTATTTTGGAATCACTATCCTGAAGCCTTAAACGAAAGAAATGATATTAAATTCACAGATCACCCCACGGTGATCCTCAAAATTCACCATCACCATCCGCCAGTCCTTTCAAAATGGCGACCAATTAGAGGTATTCAAAACCAATACCTTAGCCATTTATGAAGAAAAATCAAATCTTTTATATCTGGCTCCAGGACTGTTACCACTATGTATGAAATATGGGGAACAACACATATCTCTGGAGTGCCAAAAATTGGCTATCAAGAGATATGTGCACAAAGCATCAGCCCCTTACCCTTCTTCTCATGATTTCCAACTAGTAATCAAGACTTTTCCCTTTCTAGTGTAAATTCCATCAGTGTATTGTTCTCCAAACCAATCCATCTCCAATATCCAATTCAATTCTTTCTTAACTCCTTAGGGCATCATTTCATGCTAGGTGCGGACTTCACTGTGCAGCAAATCCCATGTAACAATAATGGATGGACTTTGCTATTTGTGCTAAATTTCCTACTGTTTAACAAACTCTGGAGGAGGCCAAATTTAGATAGAAGCAACAAAATGTATACAGAAATCTTAATTATTTGGCAAGCCCCCTACATTTCTCTGATTTATGTTTTATTTTAATTTGGGAAATTTTTACCATTCTATCTCTGTATCTTTTGGTTTAAAAAAAAACAACAGAGGACCATTGAAATTTAATGTTCTAGATAGATGCATTCCAATTAGTGTAGAAATTATAAGATAATGTCAAGATTTTTCAGCTCTCCCCAGGGTTCTTGAAGTCGAAAACTCAGATTCTATTCCACAGACTACCCGAAAACGACAAGCCAAACATCATTAACTTTTAGAATTCTTCCCAGGCAGAAAATAACTATTACCTGCCAACTGGCCTGTTATGTTAGCAATATGAAAGATTGATAAGGGTTGATTGGGAATAGCAACTACTTGAATAAAGTGATAAAAGATATTGATGTCAGCGAATAGAAATATGGGAAAAGGATAATGATTAAAGTTTTGAGAAAAGGAAAGAGTGGTTCAGGGAATAAAAAGCATTAGAGAATTTAAGAACTACAAGAAAATATTAATTTTGTTTTCCACTACAGCAATATAGACGTCATTGATAATTTTGAAAAGAGTTGATAGTATGGAGATTGTAAACAAAAAACATTTTTAATATTTTTCGATGTTAGCAAAAGGAAAATAAAAATTAAAAAAAAAACAAACTAAAATAGTATAATAAAACTTTTATTGTTTTGTTTCAAATTGTTAAAGTGTATCATATAACTTAATCACTGTTTCAATTTTCAAAAACCCTAAACTAAACTCTCTGTCCTGAAGGCCATACTTTTGAAAATGATGGCAATAAGCATTCCTAATATAAGAAAACCAAGCACTTTCAGTTATTTTATTCAATCTATTGTTAAAAACTCCACTATTAGTGGCAACAGTAGAAAACTGGAGTTGGTTGTGGACCTGTGCTTCATCAGAGAGGTACACAAATCTATGAGAAGAACTCCTGGAAGAATAGAGAGAGTCATTCTGGAAACACTTCATTGCTTGCTGTTTAGCACTTCTGGCTCCTTTGCCATTGCAAATAACTATGTTTCCTATGGATCTATAATAATTTGAAGATTTTTGCCTGGATTCCGAAAACACCCTGCCATATTCTTGATAGTCCCAAAAATTGTCATTATTTTTAATAAGCATTGCTTTTAACCGTTCCACAAGTGATTTCCACAACATAGGAGTTTCAAAAACAGTAGAGTTCTCTTTGATGAAAGGACAAGATTTCAAAGAAATAAGTTTATAGGAGTTTAAAGGAACCAGATTGTTAATGCAGTGGGGTACAAAACAAGTCTGATCATATGATCGAAATAAAGAGCTCAATTGTTTAGCTATTATATTATTTAATTCATCAAACTTAAATTCACTATCTTTGTATAAGTTCATACATTGCTTAAAAAGAAAATCATTATAAAAAGTAATAATAGCATCACATGTTTCATAAAGTTTTGAGAGAGACAATACAGTATTGTACAAATGTACAGGACTTTCACTTCTTGGAAAAGGTATGACAAGATTACAAACAATATAATTGTTAGGAAAATAATCACGGACTTTCTCAATAATAAATGAACCAACTCCAGAGCCAGTTCCGCCCCCTGAACTGAGAAAACAAGTTATGCTCCTTAAATTGTCACATCTTTCAGATTCTTTCCTTAGAGCTTCCATTATGTTCTCCTCCAGCATTGGTCCATTAAAGCAATATCCTAAGGCCCAGTTGTTGCCAGAACCTCCAGAAGTGACAATAACATTTTCCTTTCTAAATTTCCATTTTTTGACATTGTGCAGCAAAGAATTTGTGACTTTCGTTTCGGCATCAATCAGCAAAGACCGGGCATAATCACCATTACCAGAATTATGAAACCATCTTTCTCTGGAATCGCTAATGTTATACATGGAGTCAATAAATTTTGAACCAATTTGGTTTCCACACTGTCCGAAATGTAGACTAAGATCTGACATCTTCAGGGTTTTCCAAACAAGCAAAAATCTGAAAAATTAATTAAAATAATGAAATACAATGATAAAGAGATAGTCCACTGCAGATTTAAAAAAAAAATAATGTGGATAAATGTATCTTCTTAGCCTAAACAGAAAAAACAAAACAATCAGCTTATAATTATCCTAATTATCATTAGATATGAGTACAATTCTGCAATTATTCAGACCAACTTACCTAACAAAGCTGGATAAAATAGTTTTTTTTTAGGGGAAAACAATGTTGATAATCATCTTTCACACGAGAAACTGATAATTGATTAAATATAATGCTATCTCTATATAGAAGCCCATATTAATCAACAACTTTCAGTAATTTA
>NW_027107431.1:442818-459509 GCF_000696795.3 Halyomorpha halys | reverse complement strand
AATAACAGCTGCCTCAGACCGTAACTCCCCCCACCAGTTTACGAACAATCCTTGTAAACTAGTACTATATAATATAATAATATAGAAAACAAAATAAATCCCCTTAAATAAATGCTGAATACATAATTTAAACCTAATAATAAAATTTTAAAAAACCACCCAAGCTCCCACCTTCCCTAGTAGGTCACACCCCACAATCACTTTGTATTCCCTCGGCATATTAACTACAAGTTCTCCCTACTAAATCCTCACCCCTATTAATCAATTAAGGGTGATTAATTTGCATTGACATTTCTGAATCTTGTGTATGTACATATAAGTATACAGTAAAATATATATATATATAGGCTGAGTCAGCTATTACTTTGATGTCAGCTGACTGAGAAGATCAGCTGATCAGATGTATATAAAGAAATATATTGAACCCAATAAAGCCAGTATTTTACAGCTCAAGCGCAGTCCAAGCGTGTTAGATCTTATTCCTTCTTCTCTTTTTTAATACTTTGCTTTCACTGATACTTAAGTTGATAAAAGCTTCTCTCTCACCGCCTCATTTTCTATTTATACCAGTGGTTTCCAAAACATACAAGTCTGGAGACTACTAAGCAAAAAATTGAACCATAATTCAGCCTACCCCCACTCCTGCTTAAAATTGCGTTCTGAGGCACTTGACTAGTGCCTTTATCAATTACAACATTTCAGCAAATACTAAAACATTACTGATAATATTAACCCCTGGTTTTGGAAAATAAGTTGGACCTAAATCCTAAAAACTAAGGCAGTTCTTATAGGTTTAAAACCCTTAATGCCCATCCCAACTATTCACAACTTTACCTAAACAACATTCCAATTCAGTTTTTTTTAAAACTAAAAAAAACAAAAAAAAACATTGGAGTAACTTTGATCAATACCAAACTTAGAGTAACAATATTCCCAAATCATTAAGTAGGCTTAAGTCAATCTTTGAATGTAGGCTAGCAATCTTGGAATTAGGGATGGTAATAACTATGCTCTTCTCAATATTTCATAAGCTTGTTGCCAAGTAATAATGAAAAAATGGAATTATTCAACTATGAACTGAAAACTCCCGAATAGACTATTTTTCAAGCATAATTCCTGAATTTTTCCCTTATTGAAAAATTCAAGCTGAATTCTTGATCTTCAGGGAATTCAAGGTTTATTATAATGTGATTATTACTTATGAATAACTTAATTTAACAGTTTCAAAATTGCATACAAAATCAAGACAGAACAATTTGAAAAAGTAAAATAAATAATAATACCATTAAGTATCTAGGAGAATACTTTTCACATAGTCCAAGAGATTTTTCATGTCAAGTCAAGATGCTCAGAAATTGTTTTATTTTCAGCAAATTAAAATTAAATCCATGAGAACTCCTAAAACAGAAGATGTTATATTTCTTTAAATAACAGTTAAAGAAGTTTTTAAAAAAATACGGGGGAGTGGTGTGTTGACAGACAGCTTACAAAAAGATGACATGTCCTGAGTTCATGTGAAATGGATTTGCCACAGCAATAATTAATTTGACCAACATTCATAGGCAAGTCAGTTTGTCACCAAAAAAGAGGAGATCAGCCTACCTTGCATCAAATAGCATATCAACTTTGTTTTTCTTGTATGTAATGGTACTGAGTTGTCAGATTCAACTTTTCGATGTTGTCAGCCCTACAAATCAATGTTAAACAACCCAAAAAATATGAAAAATACACAATTTTCCACAGTATTTGCCAATTTTGACACTAAAGGAGTACTTCTTTTACTAAGACCACTCTATATAATTTCACTCTACAGAAAGAAATATTTGACTGATTGAAATATATAACTGAAATATTTCAGTAGGCTCAAGAGCCCTTGTGGTCTTTGGCCGATATATTATAAATAAGTTATATAGGGAGATGGTCAGGGTTGCGGTCAAAAGAGAAATAAAAATAGTTTACAACTATTTATTTTCCAACGTTTCGCCCCACTTTGCAGAGCTTCATCAGGGCTAAAAAGATACAAAATGAAACTATGTTAAGATAAAATGATAGAAATAAAAATACAAAGATATAATGAAAAGAATAAAAAAAAAAAAACCAAGTAACAAAGGCAAGAGCAATAGTTTCATACAAGCAATAGTTGCTCTTGCCTTTGTTACTTGGTTTTTTTTTTTATTCTTTTCATTATATCTTTGTATTTTTATTTCTATCATTTTATCTTAACATAGTTTCATTTTGTATCTTTTTAGCCCTGATAAAGCCCTGCAAAGTGGGGCGAAACGTTGGAAAATAAATAGTTGTAAACTATTTTTATTTCTCTTTTGACCGCAACCCTGACCATCTCCTTATATATCAATTTTTACGGTCAACTATACATACATATATATTATAAATAAGGTTTAATGACCAACCTTCAAGGCCATAAAGAATCTCTTTTACCTACAATACATAAAGGGTTAAATCACAAATTCATTTACAATTATGTCTACTTAGCAAAGCATCTCATGGTCTTTTCACATTACGCCTAACAATCTACCTATACTCTTATCAAAAAGCATTTCATCTCCTCAAACACCTCTTGTACTTCTATTTCCTGATTTGGAGTTATCAATATGAAAGAGAAATTCCAGAAGAAGTTCATATAAATATATCATAAAACTCAAAACAGAGAGACAATTCTATCATGTTTGTAGCATAAACTTCTGATACAGAACAACGTTACTCAACAATAGAAAAAGAGTTATTCCTCATTGTTTACACTTAAAATTGCTTCAATCCCTACCTTTATGGGTTCAGAATTTATATAAATTTAAAATAAAAGTTGCAGGCTTTAAATAAATCAAAGCTAGAAACAATTGAAACATTCTAATCATATCAGGGGATATAAAAATGACCTAACACAAAGTTTTCACTTGATAACAAATCCCATACATCTCTCCACCAAGGGCAGAAGAAAAAGGCTCAGTGTCGTCTTTCTAAAGTCTGGCCTCATTTTATCAACTCCTGTTGCTAGTCTTCTTCCCATAAAAAGAAGGCAAGGAGCCAAACCAGTGGTCTGTTTAGGGGTGTTTCCATATGCTAAAAATACTAGTTAAGAGTTAATGTATTCAATCCCCCTTCTAACGTTATACCATTGTCTGAAAGTATTTATCTATCTCTCCACCAATTTTTTTGTTTTGGAATGGTAAGGATGAAACCATATGTTAAATGTTATTTTCTTCACAAAAATAAGAACTCTTTTAACCAGAGCTAGAGACCATTATCATATTCTATCTGTTTTGGTACCCCAAATCATACAAACAATGTACTAAGCTAATGTATTGTATCAGATATAGTTTTCTGTACATTATTTCAACCTTAACTTACTTTAAGAACACATCAATTTCAACTAGCTATTGTTTAACTGTAAGTGCTTAAGGTATAATTCAAATGTAGTCTCTCGTTAAGGCCACTTGGGACATTCTAGGGATAACGAGGAAACTCTTTAGTGTAAGTCTCTGACACGGTTCAAATAATTAAATAAAAGAAGAAAAAAAAACCTGTACCTCTACAACCCATAAAAAGGTTTTTAGTTCATTACCTGGTAACAACATACCTACTCTACCTTGAAAATTAACAATTAAACACAATGACAGAGGTAATTTAGCCAGTACCACACTCAGCTGCCAGGTTTTACCCCAATTAATTGTTCCTAATATTTATATATTTACTCAGTGACATAAGTTATTCAATTAGGAACAAACAGAAAATTCAATTTCTTTGATTTTTTTTTTCTGTCAAATATCTATTCAAAGAAATATACAAAGAACGGTTTGCATTAGATTCCTATTGTTCTGAAAAGAACTCCTGTTGTTCATTTTCACCATAACTCCTTTATGTAATAGCAAAATATTATTTTAAACAATAATTTTAAAGTTGACATTAATTTTATAGTGGCCCCATAGAATGAAAACTAGACTCTCCCACAGAAGTAAGAATCAGTTGGTTAACTTTAGGATAAATAAAGTCAGTGAGCATGAAAGCATCTAGACTAAACCATTTACTATTAGCCTCCAACTTATCATTGAACTTAAAGTTAATATATAAATGTAGATTAAGTCTGATTTCATCAAAATGGTGCAACACTGTTATCCCATACTGTTAATTCCAAGTTTGCAATCACTTCAAAATATTATTTTGAAAAATAAATTAAATAAAATTAAAAAGATTATCAATAAAAAGACATAAAACGTTCCAGTTCCACGAGGACTTACAATTACCAAAAATAAGTTAAATGAAGGAGAATTTGTTAGAATTTTATCATATTCATAAAGTGTATCGTGTCTCACTTATAGATTTCCTATTTGTGAGACACGATACACTTAATGAATGTGAGAAAATTCTAACAAATCCTCCTTCAGTCAAGTTAAACATTTGGGAGTACCTCAAATATGGCAAAAGATAAGTGATGATTAAATTTTTGTTTTTTGGTTAGAGTAAGACCCATACAAGAAGAAAGTGAGCAACATCACCTAGTGATCGATTAGAAAATCTCCAAAATTAACAGAAATAATCAAATCATATTATTCAGGCCTCCAAAGGAGTTTGGGTTCAGCTAGGTAACTATTCATTCTGTTGCATTAGCTATGGATCAACCTTAGGGTAAGGTAAACCTCCTGTAGCATAACCAGCTCTTATAAAGTTCCCTTCCCCTTTGATTGGGGAAAATTCCTGCAAACCATTGGTCTAGAAACAGAACTTGCTTACAGTGTAATAAACTCAAAAATCTTCAAGGGCTACAGAGAAAAAGTTTTTTTCTGTGTCACAAAATGTTTTATACTGACAAAAATTAGTTCATTACATACTTAAATAATTTAAAATTACAGTTTAAAGAACCATAGCTTCTATGTTCTTTTAAACTATCTTAAATAGCTTTCCAAATAGCCCACATAAATTTTCAAACGGTAATTTGTACTACTACAAAATGATGTTTCAAATTGCTGAGTCACCAGTGGCTAAGAATCATAAGATTATATTATTCCAATTTCCATAAAAATTAGAAATGGAGTAGGATCCGAGGAAGTAACAAAAAAATATGAAAATATGATTTTTCATTTTGTTCTCATACTTAACTTTTCAAAATTTATCTTTAATTGCTATAAGTATTAACCATTTTCATGAAAAACATTTAAAACAGGATGTAGGTAAACCATTAAACAATGCATCAAATCAAAGAAACAGGCCATAAAATACAGCAGGTGATTGCTAATTAATAAAAACATTAACTACAATTATATTTTTAGATAATAAAGAGAATATTGTAAGTGATTAATGTAAATTAGACTCATATACGATGCCGACTATATATCATTTATTTACCAAAGAAAACTGATAATCATGTTTGTTTCTTTACCCTAATAGGCAGAAGAAAGCAAAATACAACATTTTAGAAGAGAGAACCAAATGACCTTAATGGCTACAAATGAATACATGGTATGCATAAGGTAAATATTTCTTCCAATGCAATAGAAACGTTAGTAGATAAAATCTATCCCCAAATACGAATCAAAATGAAAAAAATGGAGAGAAGGTGAGCTTTTATAAGGAGTTAAAAAAAAATACAAGTCTCTAAACGAGATTGTGAGGGCTTTTCAAAAGATACTAGTTTATCTCCCACTTCTGGGACGTTGAATATTTATCTTAACTCTTAATTTTAACCAAACTTTTTTTTTTGTAAATAACGCTTTCATTCAGGAATTAAATATTTTAATAAAGACTACGACAAATACTTACAAATACTAGTAAAAAATAAAGCTACACGAAATGTCAAAAGTATAACCATATATAAACAAGTGCAGAAAATGTTAAAGATATTTCTATCGTTCACTTAAGGTAACAAGTTAATTCTGAACCTCTCAGGGAAGGTTATGAGTGGAAAGCTAAGTTTCAGAATACTTTATTTATCGGTATAGGATAAACTGCAACATTACAAAGATATTTTAAAATAATGTATGCAATATTATATTAAAAGGCATAGGAGGAGGAAGTGCATTAACAAATTTTAAAATTGATAATAGCCATCAAGAGGATCAGTACAAACAATGGAAGATCCATTTGGGTCGGCCTCAGCCAGGTGTGGCCGCACCTATCTCGTTTTTCCAGAAGTCTCTTGCTAAGAACCAAAAAAATTAAAACTAAGTGAAAGTTCTGTCCTACAGCTGCAAATTAAATTAAATATAAAGTGAACTACCACATTTCATAGTTTAGGCCTCATTACGTTAAAAGAGTGGGTGGAGGGGATAGACCTACAAGATTGGGTTCGTTGGTAAAATAGGGAAGGAGGGGATTGAAGAAAAGGTTTGCACAAGGCTCATAGAAAAGGTTTCCACTGGGTCTCGAAGCAAAAGTTTACACAAGTCCTCACCAGCAAAAGGTGTCTTACCACAGGCAGTATTTGTGTTATGACGAGATTGGTATGAGAGTATATAGGAGGGAGTATTATTTAATATCAGGGTTTCAAGGATATTGAATAGGAGATACTGTATGATGCATTATAGAAGGTGTCATTCCGAAGTGCATATTTAAGTTTGGGCAAGGAAAAAAAAAGTAATGAAGGAAAGATCGAGGTAGAATGACAGGCAGTGTTAGAGGGATGAATTTCCAAGCCAGTTCCTTTTGACTTTATGAGCTAGAGAAATGCCAGCGAGTGAAGAAGCATACTTGATCCTGATCTTGTACGGAGAATATAAGAAGACTTGAGGGCAAGAAAGAATATGGGCACTTCAAGTGTAAGGAAAAAAGAGGTACTAAGACGAACTATAAATGAAAAATTCTTAGAAAAGCAGAATATAAGATGTCCTGTGTTATAGGATTCTCTGTTCAGAAAAATAGAGAATAAATCTTGGAATGGAGTCTATTTGGATACTTTTTGTTTTAACGCACTTAAATGACGGTCTGTGTTCCTGTCAGGTATAAGTTGTGAGTTTTATTTAACAGCTATTTTTGTATTTTTATATATTTCTTTCTTTCGGATATAAATGAGTTAACGAGGAATGTTCGTAAACTGGCGGGGGGGGGAGAGGAGTATCAGTCAGCTGTTACTGCGATATCAGCTGACAGGCATTATTATCAGCTGTTCGATGTCAATATAAGCGGACGGAGTTCGTCAATAAAGTTAGTTGTGAACAAGCCATGAAATACCTCTTTTCTTCTTTTTTATCATTTCGATCTGGAACAGTCTTAACTTCTATATATATCCATAACCAGAAAACGAAAACTATGATAGAGCTAGATCTACACATTTACCACTTGCCGAAAATCTAAAATACCTACAAATGTTTGATAAACAAAGAAAGTGACAAGTCTTGCACTACATGCTTGTGTTCTAGAGATGCTAACTTGGCGGACGTCGGACTTATGTTGGTTATTACCTTCGATTTAAACTACTATCAGTATATAAATAAACAAATGAAAGGTAGGAAACGTGAATATCGAAAAAGTAGGTGTTAGATGATAAAAATTCATAGAAATTCTACCAGATAACCCATAAATTCTACTTTTGTTCTCGTATTTTTATTAGATAGCAGTTAATTGAATTACCCAGAAAGTTAATTGACAAGGTTTGACGAAATATATTAACACGAAATTGATAGAAAATTAATATGTACCGCGACAGGTAGATCTGTTCTACCCAGTTACAATCATTTGTCAATTTTTCAAATTAAACCATATGTTCAATATAATACATTTGCTACCGTACTTATTTATTTATTTTAAAATGGATTTTACTGCCTAAAAAGATAAAAAATAAATTGGTTTAGAGCATAAAAATGTAAGACAAATATCACTGCGGGTCCCTCTGACCCACCAGTCGCTCTGATGATTAAAATATACAATCTTAAACTAAAGGTAATTATTGAGGGAACATTATTAAAATAATAATTTCATGGAGAGAACAAATATTCATCTGTCTGCAGTCATAAAACATCATTAGCTGAGCATAAACGGGTGTATGCATCACGAGAGCCTGTCTAAACGTCCTTTGATTTGTACCCGAAAACCGACCCTCGAAAGTTTGGCCAATATGTTCTCGCCAACCTAAGAAACTTATCAACACACTTGCGCATCCATGTGAATATTCCATAAAATCTTCCTTAGTTTGGTAAATGAATATCAGCACCTTTAAGTGTATCCCTGTCACAAAAAGTTTTCAAGTAGCATGTCCATAAATAATTAAATTCCTCGACTTTAATTTCTGAAAATGTTTGATAACCAATTTGCAACAAAGTTGAAAAATATTTCAATTATAAATGACTATGCTGCTGACATTGATTGTAATGGGGCACCGTATAAAATTAATTTAATAGAATACATTTCTGTTTAATACTGAAAACGAGAAAGCAAAAGATTGAAAACATGTTTAGAAGAAGTTTAGTCTTGAATTCAAGAAGATTGTCCTGAGACCATGAATCCTTCTGGATTCATGTACGACATACAAAAATACTGTGAACAATTTATACTTCAATACCGTCTGTGTTACTAACTTTATAATTGAATATTTAATTGTTGGTTACCTGTAAGTATTTTTAATTATGTTGTGAATTTTTTTAGACTAAATAGGCCAAAAGACAATAATTTCATATTTACAGCTTTGAATAATTGTATATACCTTTAAACATTCTTATAAGTAACGAAATTACATTATCTAGTTTAGCTCGAAGCTGTAACGATTTAATAAGTTTCTAGGGTCTTTCTCCAGGGACGGGCGTATACTGAGCCTTTCAACGGGCTCCTGCAGTTGACGCAAGCCGTAAAACTAAATGGAATTGCGACCATCAATTAAATGAAAACGAAATTATTTAGCGATTAATCGTAACGATAATTATAGTCTCCCTGAATACCATAAGTAGTGTTTTCTTCAACGCTTATAATATTTACAGACAAGTTATAGTATATATTAAAGTGGTTTTAACGTCATTTATGATATCAATATAACGATTAATATATAATATTTATGATAAAGAGTTCTCATACTTCGTTATTATACTATTATCGCAAAGCTTTGCACGATGTTATGCATAAAGGTTGATTCATTTTCAAAAATATCACAATGTTTCATGTGGCTTTCTGTGGTGATATCAGAATGAAACACAAAGTAGAGCTCAAATCTATTTTTGATATTGCGATAGAATAGAGCTAAGCCGTCAATCTTAGATGGAATGCCGAATGTTACCGAAAACAAGCTAATAAGATCGAACTTCAGTGAATTAACCTATCTGCATCCAAAAAGGCAATTATAAAACTTCCATCATTGACTGATTCAGGTATTATTACCAGATTTTTTGCCTTTGCGGTAAATTCTCAGGTAGAGAATGATTTCAGGTAAAATGGCTTTACGTTATAAGTGGAGCGCTAGTGCAGTGTTGCTGTTCGTACGATAATCCTAATATTCATACGATGTTTTGAAATTTTGTACAATAATTCTAATGTACAATAAGGTAAGATTTGTACAATTAGGAATTTCCTGTCTTTTCAGTCTGGTGTGAGGATTCCACGTTAATCGTTTGTCCAAATGTAGTCCAAGGTAGCGGATCTGTTCGACAATAAAAGGTTTAATTATTTTTTTTTTTTATTTAAAAAATATTTCTTCACCAATCACTACCTTCACGTGGTAGGAATGCTTAAAAATCGTACAAATAAAATTCGTGAGGTGCACGCATCTCACAACCTTCACATACCTGCTTCGAGTTGAAATTAATCCTTAATCGTTTTAAAACAGATATTACTATATCATTCAATATGGCAAAACTTCACAACCAGTTAAGTACTTTTAATAATTGTTCTCGATGCAAAATTTTAACTCATGCTAGCACTGGACGGAAGCATAGCTCTGCTAAAATAGCCAGAGATTCGTTCCTCTTTATTCACCAAGCTCTTCCACTTCTTGCCTTCCGCTTAAACTTTGTGTCTGGCACTTGTCTTTTCCTTATAATGAAAACTTATAATAGATTCCACTGTACTGTAAGAGTGGCCGAACAGGCTGGTTTTCCGCACAACCGAGCTAAGCTAACCAGTCAGCTTGTTCATTGCCATGTATACCAACATGGCTTGGTATCCACTGCAGAGCAATAGTTCTTCCTCTTTTCCTCATAATAGCAGCCATACTTCTACACTTCGCTTCAATGGGTGTTTGCAATAGCAGCTGTTGTTTCTATATGTCTATATTACCGCTTGGGAATCGCGTAAGATTACGGTGTTGTCATTTCTGTTAATCGTTGCTTCTATCACAAGGGTAAATTGGCTGCATTGCTTCATCAAAATTTTCACATCCAGCTCAAGTTGTTTGAGTAAACACCTGCCCCAGCTTCCTTTTTAATACCTCATGCAGACACATCGGTATAAATGTGCAGCCATTGCTCGTTTTAAATAGGGTAAAGCTCATAAATAGCGTTTAGTGCTGCAGCTCTGAGTTCGGGTTCAGGGCAATCTTTTTTTATTCGACCACATGTGAGTGTGATTCACCTATCTAATTAGAATTTTAAAAACAATAGTAGACTTTATAAGGCTTCAAATAGGAAGTAAAACTAAATAATTAAAAAAGAAACGATAGCGACTCTGCTCCAAAAATGTTGCAGTAGACATGTCTCTACTGTGGTCCGTCTATTGACCAAAATATTATTATTATTTTTTCAGATGTGTCATTACTTAAGCAAAGCAGCGATATTCTAACTTCGTAGAATAGAGGTTGTAACAAAAAGTGATTTTGTTACCGACGGTTTTAATGATGATTGAGGGCTTTGATACCAGAAAAAACAATTGGACTGAAAGAAATGAATTTGTTTTTAGTGATTATTATGAACTGACATAACAAGAACATAATAAAATCAAAATTGTCGATAATACACATTCCTTTGTTAGGGTATTTCAGTATCATTATAATTCACATTTTTTTTAACCACCCATACAATCAAGATTCTGCTACGAATAAATACTCATCTATCCATCTAATAAAAGCTTTAGAAACCACCGATAGGGAAATTCAAATCAGTTGTGAATGTAAAAAAGATAATGTTGGTTGGTTGAGCTCAATAAGTTTCCCAAGATATGAATCATGACAATGGAATTATATTAACAAATACATATTATTGATGTATCGACAGAAAATATGGTTTACTTATGGATAAAACGAATCGTTCTTATACCTCGTAGATACTTCATCTAATTTTTTTCTGCGTTCTTCATGAGCATAAGGGTTATTTATTTTATAAATCTTAAATATTTTAAGATCCGAACCGGCCAGCAAGGACTGCGGATATGAGGATTCATTCTCATAACTTCCGCCTTCCTTCTACTCCTATACCCTTTCACCCTCCTAGACTGTTCCTCCCGCTCTTCCTTAGTCCATTTTATTCCTCGTCCTCTCCTTCTTACCCACAAGAACCCCAACCTCTTTTAGTTTATTCCTAAAATGCTCTCTATCCAAGTAGTCTTCATCCGTTATTTTTCGTTTACCCAGTTCCTCTTTAACATATCTCCTTATACTTTTATGGCTGCAGACTTTGTTGAAAATTTTCTTATTTAGTCTCTCATTCTTCATTCTTACAATTTGCCCGTAAAATCTCAGTCTCCTGGTCCTCGTAACTATTTCGAGGTCTTCCAAATTCCTATATATTTTCTCCAATACTCCTCTTGCGTTATTATGGGCACATGAATCCTTCTCAGAATTTTCCTCTCTATCTCCAGGACCCTCTCCAGGCTCGGAAGGCTAACTGTCTCCATACCATCACAGTATCACTAGCCTTACTACTGTACTTTAGTATCTTATTTTCTAACTGGAGGACAAATTTTTCTTTTTCTAGACGTTTCTGGTGGCGAAGTTCAATCTTTCCAGTTTGGCTATTCTTTCTTCTATGGATACCCTATCCGAACCGTTGCTACTGATTAACTCTAATAAGTATTTAAATTTGTTGGTTACTTTCACCTGCCCATAAAAACCTTCTTGCTTAACCTGGCATCCGTCGTAATAATTTCCGTCTTTTCATACGAGATCTGTAGTCCCGTTTTCTCGGCTATTTTTTTCAAGGTGTTTACCTTTTTATAGCTTCCTGCTCTGTCTCTGCCAGCAGGGCCTGACCATCTGCAAAGGCCAGGCATTTTGCTTTCACATTGTCCCTATTACGGCACCGGCCTCGTTCTTTTGCCCGAAAATTCTCATAATTTTGTCAAGCACCACATTAAACAGTATCGATGACGGGCCGTCGCCTTACCTCAGCCCCGTGTTTATTAGGAATGATTTACTAATTAGTCCCAGAAATTTTATTTTTAATTGGTATTTGTCAGAGTCAGTTTTATCAGGCTTATTGTTTATTTGACTACTCAGTATTCCCTCAGAATTTTCCTGTATATTGAAGAAGGTTTAAATATGATTCATTAAAAAAAAAATGTTTACACTTATTTGTTCGTAAATGTTATTAACTAAAATTAAATTTATTGACTCAAAATAATGAAAAGCTTATTATTTTTTTAACTTTTGGGACATTTTACAAGATCATTTTGACAATTATATAAATAATTACCATCATATTTTGTTAGCATCTTGTCTTAATACGTTTTTAAAGCTTTTAAAGGAGTACAAATATACAACTAAAACTTACAATTTAATGATGAATGAATGACGTTTACAATTTAGGGAACATTTTAAGTAAAATGTTATTCTTTAAATCTCTATGTTTTTCCAGAAAATTTATTTTCTTCATGAAAGTAATTTTATGGGAATAACATTTATATAATAATAATTAATATATAATTAAAAATGTAACAGCAAACTATAATTGGTATAAAATATATAACCATTAACTCAAAATTGGGGGGGACAGTGGCTCAACAGTCGATGAACTTTGTTGTTTGGCGCTTTTGTTAATTTATAAATTTATTTTTGTGAATAATTGTGTAGTATCAATTCACGTAAATATAAAGTTGTGCACGATAAGTTCTAGGAAGTCCAGAATTTATGCATAGAAAATAAAACTCGAACTAACCTAGTAAAATTCTTTTTCCGCCATACTTGTTTGAGGTTTGTTATTCTGTTTGTTGTGAATGGGCCAAGTACTTGAACATGATATACAATAATGGCCCAAAGTTAAACCACTTTACAGATTTGACTTAAATATCCTTCATGTGGTTTACTATAAACCGATTAGATCATAATGTAGAAGTGTTCTGGTGGAACGTGTAACAATAGAGGTTGCAAATGCTTAGGTGTTATTTAATATGAAATTATTCCGTTAAATTGTTTTGCGATTTGAATGATGTTGGTTGTTATTGTTTAAATCTGAATTATTGAGTTCAACGCATTATCATAAGTGCTAATTTTGTTATAGAATTATAATTATGCAGGTTAGTTTATGACCTCAAAACTCAAGATTTTCTAAATAGTGTTAAAAATTTTGTGTATGAGCCTTAATTTGTTTTGTACTAAAGGCAAAAGCTTGTAGTCTTAAACCATATACTTAACTTTTATCCATTAGAGCTCTTGTTTATGTTTTTCCTCTACTGTTTATCAGTGATCATATTTACTGTTAATAGAATTTGATGTGTGATTAATTACTTCCTTAATTTTAAGGTTATGAAGTATTAAACGTTATATGAATCAAATGAAATATTTAAAATCTTATAGAAGAGTTACACACATTTTACAAGATGTGTTTTGAGCAGTCAAGAACAAGTGAATTATGAAATAAACAAGAAGCTTATACACTCACAATGAATTTTCACTGAGTTTTTTTTAAAATATCAAAAATGAAGACCAGTCCACAGTGTGTCAGTGAAGTTTTTTCTAGGTAATAATAAAAGAAGCATTTGTTTACAAATGTGCAAACACAGCAGAAATTATGTAAGGTGAGTCTAAAACATGTATTAGAATTTATTGGTTTTTATTGAAAATACCTCTGAAATCATATATTTGTTAGTGTGACAACAAAAAATTAATTCTTGATGTCGTATCTTCCATTTTTCAATTTCTGTTCTATTTTCATTTTTCAAACAGTAATAATCTTTATAACTGCATTAATGTTTTATTGATATTTGTGAAATCTGATTTCTTATTATGAGTTAATGATTCTCATCCATAGTAATTCAAATAAAATTTTTTTTGGTTGAATTGAAGTTCTCTCTCCTTATCAAAAAAATAAATTACCGTACCTTACATTTAAATGACTCTATGTGTCTATTTTATCAAAATGTTATCTTTTATATGATGTAACTAAATACTCATGTTAATTCAAATTCAATATTATATGTCAGTTTGGAATCAGTGTTCCCTATTGTTTCACTTCATTTAGTGGTTAAGGAAAGATGGTGGTACAACGATTAGTAAAACGCTCTTATTGATTCATATATTGCTTTTTTACTATCCATCTTCTATTTTATTTATCTAATATTTAACAATGATATTTTAATGTTATAGATTGTTCACCCTCAAAGACTGAAGGTCCTGGAGAAATGTTTTCAGTGACCTAAGAATGAACGGTGAAATCCCGAGTGTGCCAATAACTACATTGGCTGGCATCTCAAGTCTCACAGACTGTAAGATATTGAGTTTTATGTTTATAATTATCCACTTTCTTGTATTTCACTGATTTGTATTAGCAATGTTTAATGAACATTGTTGAAACTGCAATTGAACTTTTATTTATCACAGTTTTATTTAATTTAGCTTTCGCTTTAAATAGGTTCTGAAATACCTGTTCTGAGGGAGGAAATTTTAACTTTTTTGTCAGTAATTAATTATTTAATGTGTTTTACAGCCATTTAAACACTGTTAATCAAATAATATGATGGTGAAAATAAATTGTTTTTTTTAACATAATCTATAAAAATGTGTTTCTATCATGCCATAAGTGGATATTAATCCTGTCTCCTTTCTACCATTCTAGTACTGGTTCAAATTTTGGCTCCATTTGTTGATATCATCTTTATTGTATCTGATAAGTTTGGAACTTCTTTTGATGTATTCCTGTTTGGGATACTGCCCAGCTTTTCATGAACATATTATCTTCCGAATATTGTTTTTGGGTTTTGAATATTAACATGATAAGAAAAACTACCTATTTAGTATATATTTGTTGTAAATTCAATAAGTTCCCTAATTTTAATGCTATATATTTGATTGTAGAAAATGTTTAATTTCTTATAAGTGAAAAAACTTTTGACTTATTATTGGATATAATCCAAAAGTGAATGCATAAGATTGTTGGATGAAATCCAAAAGTAAATGCATCTCCCTTTGCTCAGAAGGAAATAATGACTCATAACCTTCCTCAGTCTGCGGGTAGCAAAATTATTGGTATACCGATTTTGAAAAAATTCTACTACTACAAAATTTAATTTTTAAAGAGATTCATAATAAAAATCTTATCATAAATTTAATGTATAATTTCTTTAAAACAATTTTGATCCTTTTTCTCTCAACTTTATTCTTTTTTAAACATCCGACGTTTCGACCACTTAGGTCATTTTCAAGGATTCCTTATTTTGTTTTCATTTTTTTCCTTTAAAATTCTTTAAAGGATATTAAAATAAAAGTTTTAAATTTGGGAAAGAATTTTATAGAAGAATTTATAGGACAAAGGCAATTAGCCGGCATTTAAGAATTTTAAAGGGAAAAAAAAAAAATTAAAACAAAATAAGGAATCCTTGAAAACAAAATAAGGAATCCTTGAAAATGACCTAAGTGGTCGAAACGTCGGATGTTTAAAAAAGAATAAAGTTGAGAGAAAAAGGATCAAAATTGTTTTAAAGAAACTAAACCACTCTCAAACAAGTATATTAATAAAAAATAAATCTATTAATGTATAATGTTACAAATTTGACCTATAATACTCTTCATATTAGGAGAGACGGTTTAAAGAACCTGGAAGTATTCAAAATTAATTAAGCTTTATACAACTTGAATATCCAGAAGTTTTGTCGGTTATTGGATGTTTATTAGGAAATTTACTTAATTATCCTCAGTTTGCTACTTAAATACATATTTTATTTGTCGTTTTAATCATGTTTCACATTTATTTTGTCAAATAAATTTTTAATTATTGCTTGCATTCACCTATTCCATTTTTTTATAATCCATTTACTTTATTTTTAGTTACATCACCGTTTAAACTGTCTTAAAGCTTCCAAGTTCAAAAGAAAAATCAATTTCTTATCATATTTATTTTGTTTTATAATCTGGCTGCTTAACACTTTGTGAAGTACATGACAGTAAGTTAACTGGTATTTATCTAATTTGGTTTAATAAGCTTTCAGCTTTAGCCCATTGCTTGTAATACATAGCAAATAAAACATTAATTATCCCTTACAGGATCAAATTCTTTATTAGTGTATCATTCACAACAGTGAGTGTAACCAATAATTGAACTAACTAAAAATACTCTATTTCTA
The DNA here is from genome assembly GCF_000696795.3 of Halyomorpha halys. Lineage (NCBI taxonomy): Eukaryota > Metazoa > Arthropoda > Insecta > Hemiptera > Pentatomidae > Halyomorpha > Halyomorpha halys. The sequence continues at coordinate 443,093 of NW_027107431.1, read as the reverse complement.
ATGAAATCATTAAATGGATTATTGGTGATTTGTTAAAAGAATCTTTTTTTCACCTCTGTGATCTTTTATTATCCTTCACTATTCCTGACCATTTTATTCTTGTTTCTTTTGATGTAGAGAGTTTATTCACCAACAGTCCTATAGACAAAGCCCTTCTGATTGTCGAAGCCAATTGGACATCCATTGCACCCCACACTTCACTTAACCTTTTCTCCTACCTTGAATCCCTTCAACTCTGTTGTAAATCTGGTTACCTTACCTTCCAGGGTCAGTTC
>NW_027107431.1:370377-440828 GCF_000696795.3 Halyomorpha halys | reverse complement strand
TTTATTTTTCTATACTTACTGTGGTTGTTATCTTGTTCTGTTTTTAGCCCTGAAGAAGGCTAGAAACTCTAGCCGAAACGTTGGCACATTAAAATAAGTTAATCATACTTATTTGTGTTTTTCATTGACCGCACCCCCAACCATCTTCTCCTCATTTATCATCCACGGTCAACTATCTCTCATAATTATGAATCTTTTTTTACTTTATTATATTGCTGAGGTAGAGATGATTTTAAAATATTATTTTAACACTTATAACACACAGTTATATTACTGGAATGTTATATAGTGGTTAATTTTGTATTGCTTTTTATAATCCTTATAAAATATTAGTTTTTTAATATTAAATATAACATTCTTTCCAATTAAATAATTATAATAAAATAGCTAATTTTAATAGGCTTAGTGTACTGTAAAAAATATTCCCAGAAATTAATTATTAAACCAAACTTATTGGGCTTAAATAATTTTAATTTAAAACTTTTTTCAGCTTATATTTCATTTCAAAGGTCTTTTGTTGCAGCCTAGATGACTTAAAAAGTATCATCTTCCGGCTCTTTTCTCTTTATGAATTCTGCTAATTGGTTTGGATGTTAAGTGGATAGACAATGGGATCTGATCAAAATCCCAAAAACTTAAGTCATAGTTTCTATTTAAAATTTTCAGATGATGTACTATTTTGCAGATGATTACTATTTTTGTATGTTTAGACAAAGCAATCAAAGAATTTTGGGTTATTCTGACTGGTAAAATTCTTTTATGCCATGTTACTATGAAGCTTAGAATTGTTCAAAATTGACATATTTTATAATTTAATTGTATCCTTGTTCAAGATCTTGTTTATGAACAACTAACCTTAAGAGATTTGGAAATGGAAAATTTTGATTTATATTGCTGTTATCCGTCAGTAATGGTTATCAGTACAGGTTAATGTTACTGATCATGGTATCTGTTTTAGTTGTATGGCCCTAGACCACCGACAACAGTCAGCCCTTCCAATCTACTTAGCCAGTTCAGTCTTGGTTTTCCTCTTTTTTTATTTGTCTTAATTATTATTTCTGATATTACCTTTTATATTCTGTATTCCATCTATTGTTGTAAGTTGAAGAAGAATATCTTTTTTTATTTTTATAGTTTCTGCATCATAGGGTGGGCATTAATATGAATTATTAAAATAACGACCTTTCTAACAATCTCTGAGTAAGTACATTTCTTGGTGTATTGATATTTTACATAAATTAATGTAGCAAGGGTATTGTTAACCTTCCCTTGATTTATTACTGTGGATAAACCTTTCTTACCTGAAAACGTACTAGTTTAGTATTCCTACAAATGGTTTGCCTTTTTTAGATTCATACCACATTACCTCCCTGTCCTGAGGGAGACAACATAGTTTTCTAATCCTTTAATTCATATCCTGAAGGACTTCTTCTTTTGCAGTTTCACATTTGTTAAAATTAATATGCATTTATGATTTTCGTAACATTGATATTACATGTCTGTATTAGAGTTTTACAGGGTTCAGTTGAGCACAATGATTATTTTTATTCAACCTGATCTAGATTTGGGTTTTGACGTGATACATTAGAGAGGAGTATCTATGTATATGAATTTATACTTACTTTTATACAGTTTGGCATTGAAACTTTCAGTTCACTGAGCTTTTAAATCATCATTATATTAATTTCCTTTTCTAGAAAAATATGATGGTATTTATGAAAAAAATATTTTTTAATTAGAAGGGCGAGAATTAAAAGGCCCGCCTCACACTGGCACTTCTTTTGTTTGGAAGTCTGTTGTATTATTCATTATATTTATATTTATGTTGTTAAGAGGTATACAATATATACAATAAAAACATTATAAAAATTTATAAAAGGAAGATTGTCCGGGAGCAATCAGATAAAAACTAAAATAGTATTTAACTATTTAATGTGAGCCCACGTTTCGCCCAATGTTGCAGGGCTAAAATAGATACAAACAACCAAAATAGATTTAGAGTGAAAAGTATAAATAAACAAGAAAGAAAAGAAGGGGGAATAAAAGGGAAATAAGAATAAAAGTCAAGCAAAGGATGAATAGAATAGGCCACCTACCTTACTAAATTCAAGTAAAAATTGATATGAGCAAAATTCAATAGAAGTATAAAACTGTTGTAAATTCATCTAATAAAAACATTAATTATAAAGCAATAAATATAAGTATAAGGGTGAAGTATGAGATCAATATAAAATACAGATAAAAAAATATAAATATAAGATGGGTTCTAAAGTTATTTAATAAAAAACACTAATTATAAAATAATAAATTTAAGTATAAGGTGAAAATATGAGATAAATATAAAATATAGATAAAAGTCATGAGAAGATAATAGGTGAGTTAACTTCTGAAATGCAGAACAAGGAGCAAAATTGAAATAAAAAATATGGTAGTTGAATAAGGCTTAAGATCATTTGGTAGGTCTGTGGGATATGGTCAGACACAGTTTTTAACCATACTTTAGTTTACTTTTATTTTGTGTTATCTTATTCTCTTACTCTGTTACATGTGTTAGTTATTTGTATCTTTTTTTAGCCTTGATGAAGCCTTGCAAAGTGGGATGAAACGTTGGTTCATAATAAATAGTTTGTTTACAATTTGAGTTATTTTGACTACACCTGGGCCATCTTCCTTTTATTAATTACATTTAGTCAATCAACAATCTTATAATTTTTTTTTTTTTAGTGCTGCCTGAAATGCCTCTTCCATCTCCTTTACCTCAGACTATGAGCAACAAGTCTCTACTATTTCATCCAAGGGTAGCTGAAGAAGCCCATATTTTACTCAGTCTACGGGATGACACCTTAGTCCCTCAGTTAGCACAGTCTCTCAATCAGTCTGCTGCTATTAACATGTATGTCCCCATTTTTTCTTTTTTAATTTAAAGAAATTTTTCAATTTTAAATGTTAGTACAAATAATATTAAAATTTATTGCTCAAAACTTATATCATTATGTTGACTGTTCAACAATTTGACTTTTTTATAGTAATTTATGTTCATTAACAAAGTGGAAATAATAAAAAGAAAATATTTACATTTTTAGCCTTTCAAAATAATAGTTTATTAATTTAAAATAACATAAAATATATGGAGTAAACATCACACGCTTTCAATTACCACCCTACCTTTAAGATGAAATTAATATTTGTATGTTTTGAAACAGTAATTTTATTATTCAGGATGGTAATAATTCCCATTACAAAATATTCCATCTTTAGATAATTTAAAGTAAAATTTAATCAATATCATAGCAACTATGGATATCTGAAAACATCTATTTTCTCCTTTATTTAATTACCAAATTATGAATGAATAAAATATGTTTATTTCTAGAAAAACACAAAAAGTTATCAGTTCAAACAATTATGAACTAATAGACAATGGGAAAAATATGTCTGTCGAAGCCTTTGTGCAATTTTAACTATAATACTTAACTAACAAACCTAAAAAAAAAAGTTATCTGCTTTAAAAAAATCAATAAGTCAGTAATTTAAAACAATAATATGGTATTTATGTTTAAAGAAACAAAATAAACTGTGGTATGGTATTGATTCAATTATTGATAATTACCAAATTATTTCATAGTTCTTATTTATTCCTTTTTTAATTACTTCTAATGAAATATGGATAATTATTTAAAATGAATAAAATTGAGGTACTTAAGAGAAGAAAGCTATTTTGGAAATTTGGCTTTTAACCCCTTTCAGACTATTTCAGTGAGGATAAGACCGAGCTGATATTAAAGAACACTTGATTGTACATTGATATGACAAGTATAATCAAAATCCTTTGAATCATTTTAGAGAAAATAGTAAATAATTGTAAAATCAATATTATAAAGTGGCATTTATATTCAGCGGATTTTAGTGAAAAAGATGCTGTCACATTCATTTGTACTTCTATAATTTACTGAAATTATGTATTTAAGGTAGATTCTTGCTTGAAGAAGTTTGTCGGGGGGTGCGGTCAGCAAAGAACAACATAAATAAACAAAACCATATTTATTTATTTTATGCCGACGTTTCCACCTGAGTTTCAGGTCTTCATCAGGGGTTGTGGCGTAGAGTGCGGGTTGGTAACTGGGTTATGTTTTTTTTTAATTTATGTTGTTATATTATATTATTTATGTTGTTCTTTGCTGACCGCACCCCCCGACAAACTACTCCAAGCATTATTCTACAGTCAACTATCTACACCTCATTAAGGTAGATTACATGTGAGAATCCACCTTAAACACTTAATTTCAGTTTTATGCAACTTTTTTTCTGTTGTTCAGCAAGGGAAATTTCTCGATAATAAATAGAATCATTTTTATTTTTGTTCATTTGTTAGGAACATGGTCTTCTGTCCATATTTTTTCCATTTTTCACCTGATGTTCATCTAACTCATTTTATTGAGGACAATTATCTGACCATCAGAGCATGCTATCTATGCATATCTGTGTGCCCTACAGTTTGCATTTAATTAGCTTTGGAGGGAAGGACTCCTTCAAAAGATGGGAGAGAAGTATATAGGAGGAAGGTTAATTCTGACGTTCGGCATGGAGGGGATATTCTGATTATTTCTGACATACGGGGTGGAGGGGTATTCTAGAGCTAACCAGAGTGGGGCGGATCGAATTTTCATTTCATGGTACCACCACAAAATAAAAGTCAATCCACCCAGGCTCGAATCGAACCAGCACCATTGCTGACATGAGGTTGCTAAGGTGAGACCTCAACTCCCTCAGCTACAATAGCCTCTTAAGGCTATTCAAAGCAATTCATTTATACTTCTCCCAGAGATTCATATGGATCAATTACCTAGCAAGTATGTTCCACTACTCTGGGATACTAGAGGGTTTGCTTCTGGGATCTGTCTTAAGCTCTACCCTTTTATACATCATAGTCAATGATATTATTGATAACTTCAACATTACACCTTATGTAAATGACCTGTTGTTTGTAGATGAATTAGTAGTGTAGGCCATCAGTAATTGTATCCATGCACTCAAAGACTGCCTAGTTCTTAGAGTTCTAAGAAAAATTCATCAATAATTAGAGAAAATCAAAATGAATATCGATGTCTCTATCAACGTGACAACATGGGTTGTCGTCGAGACTTGGTGAAACACAAGTTGCCAGGGGGAATTGTGCAACATATCTGGAGGTTGACTTAAGACAGTCATCTGTCCTGGTCAAAGCATGTTGCAAAATTATAAAGTCAGGGTAAGCAATGAATGTTATTGCTGAAAAGATTGGCAGGGGTAAATTACAAAATGTCCTCTGAGCTCTGAAGCTTCGGTTTGGGAGAAATAACTCCAGAATCGTTATCTTGGTGGATTTTCAGCTATCTAAGCTCTGACTCAGAATGATGAAAGTGACTTGATAATGCTGTTGGAGTGCTGAGGGCACTTGGAATAGTTACTTCAAAATTGATATAAATGAAAAAGCAGATACACTTTCTAAAAGACGTTCCTTTGAGTCCCAGCCAAACCTTTCATATTGTATAGCTCTGCTAAATGAACGATAGAGGCATATAAAAAACTTTTATTTCGTCAGAATCATGAGTGAGCTATTGTTGTTAATAATGGGCACCTTTATTGATTGAACAATACTGAAAAACCTGCCTGGAAGACAAAATGTTGCCTGTTTTTCCGAATGCAGAGTAGAGACAATTTTCTTTCTAAACGTTTATTCAGAAACAGTGTTTTTAAAGGTCCACCCTGCAAACTTTGCTGGCTTGATGAAATGGTGGTGACACTTCTACGATAATTTCACCTAATGACAGCTGATAGCTCAATGATACAGCTAGCTGATTATAATACAGGCAGTCCCTATTTTTAGTCATTTCGGAGTAATGTCATTAACCAATTTATACCATTATTTTACAATGCTTGAATTTGATGTTATGTTGATTGAAAAAAAAATCAATTGTTTTATCAAATAAAGCCATTGAAAAATCAATTCAATTGAGAAATAGAGTGGTTAATCAGTTTGTTTACCTGGTTACAGAAAGTACAGATTTCAATATATTCCTCTTAAGATACCTATCCTGATGATTGATAAAGTTACATTTTCATCCACAACTACAGGGCTATATTCCACTTCATCCATTGCTGTGGTGATAAGTGTATCTAGATCCTCTTGTTCTTGCTTTTTTGGGAATGTCTGCTGCTGCAAAATTATTGTTTGAGAGACAAAAACCACATGCCTTTTTTTCATATTGTTAAGGAAGTTTTCTTGTGTCACTGTAGCGGGCACCATAATTTCATCAAATTTCAAATTATTTAAGTTTGTTTGATCTTACTCAACCAGTATATTTAGTTCCTCTGTAACTGTCTTCAATAAGAAAACTTATTGAGACAAAAATAGTTGTAGAAATATGTATTTATTTACAGTTTTAAGAAATTTGTTACTAATATTGATAATAAATTAAGTGGATGTGTCTAATTTATAAACATATTATGATGTACTCTGTATTTGCTGTAATAATATAAAATTTAAGTGAAAATATTATTTCAGTGAACTAAAAGATCACTATACAAGTAGTGAAACTTCGAATGTTGATCAACAAAACATACCAGAACTACTTAAAGCAATATTATTTTGTGATCCAGAGGTGTTTAATGGCTTTCATTGTAAGTATGTTTAAATTTTTAATAAAACCCTTACATAATTAATATCCTGATAATTAAAAGTTTTAGATTTCTTACTGTATTGACGCCTATTTTCAATATTTGATCCGAATTTACCATATCTTGCATCTTATTATTGTTTTCTTTATTACCTGTTAAAACTGATAATTGCTTAAGATGCTATTTTTTCTATATCATCTGGTGTATTTCTAATGATCATTACTTTATCTGCATGTTTCGATGCTGAGATCATACTTCATTTTCAGGTTCATTTATCCACTTTTCAAAGTTAAAATAGTTAAAACCTATCTTTGTATGTGATTTATAAATCTATAATTCTAAATTTTTGTTTTTAATTATTTTAAAAATTGTTATATATTTATTACTATTATCCTCATGGCATTAATTTAATTTTTTAATGTTCGATTTTTTATAGGTGTTAATAAAACCCAGCAATGGAATATTGAGAACTCATCAACTCAACTACCTCCCAAAATAAATCCACTAATTAATCATGATGGTATGATGTGTTCTTCATTTGTTTCATCATTGAATGACAAAGTTCATTATAATAAACGAACTTCTAAAACAGTTAATTGTAAGAATGAAAAATATCCTTTACCATCTTCTATTGATGGAGAAAATGTTATTCCTACTCCACCACTATCAGGTAATTTAAATTAATACTTTATTTTTTAATGTTATCTTGGTTTATTAAATTTTATTTAAAAATTAAAATTAAAATCTGTACCGTTCAGTATTTTGTAAGGAAGTACTGTTAAATAATAAAAAACAAATTAACCATTTGGTGTTTTTATCTAAATTGTACTGTTTTTATTTTTTCATTTAAAATGATTTTAACCATCTTAGTCACAGTTAATTTGGTCATTATATGAAATCTCATTTTAATGTGTTAGCTGTAAAAAAAGACTTCTAGCCATGATTAAAAAGTTTTATGTCAGTACCTGGTTCAGTTTATTATTTTCGTTTTATATTTTATAGGGTCTTCTCCTGAACAGACTTGTGTCCCTGCTCCGTTAGCTCAGGTTTGTGAACCATCATTAGTGCCTTCAATTCCTTCACAGGATTCACAAACTGTTATTTGTAGTTTAGAGGTAATGTAATATAGTCTTTAATATTTTTATTTTATCATGCTATATTATACACATACATATATATATTCTATTTTTTTTTTTTCTTCAGAACAACACTAGTATTCCCCAAGAAACCAGCATAGGTAATGGAAATGACAATGTTAATAATTCTGAGAAACAAGAAGAAAAACCTAAAAATAGCCTTCCTATAACATTTACCAATGCTTTTCAACCTACTCCTCCAGAGGATCATAAACCAGATATTCAAGATCTTAAAAATTCATTGCACAGTCCTTGTTCAAAAGTAGTAGACTGCAATGATGTTCCAAGCACTATTAAGAATGAGGTAAAACTGTTTAATCTTTTAAATGTACAATTTTTTATGTAGTCCATATTAGGATGTGTATGAAAGAGTAGAATTGTAGAGTACTCTTTATTTCACAGTCAATTGTGATGATATGTAAAATGAAAATTTTTTTATTGGTAAGGAAGATAACCTAAGATATTTTTGTTGGAGTAACTACTTGAATGTAATTGAATTAGGAGTTAGCAAGTAATAAATTTCTGTTCCTCTCAAATATCTTGGAAGCTTAAGGTTTCAGCAAAATATGCTCTTTATGCAAAAATATCAAACCATTGATTTTGTATAAAAATGGTTCGTTTAATTTTTTTTAATTTTCTGTGTAGATAATTGTTTTGAAGATTAAGGTTTCGGTCTAAGCAAGTATTTTTATAATTTTTGTTATAATAGGTTTGTTAATTAAGAATAACACTAAATTTAAAAAAATAAAATTAGTTTTAGGTTTAGTAAAAAAAATCTTTATTAATATGTATGTATTAAGTGTATAAAACTAAAGAACACAATAAACTATAAGGGGCTGAGGTATACCATCAATCACTGTGCCCCCACTCTTTCATAAGGGGTATTCATGATGTTGTGTTAAATGTTATATGTTTTACCATGTTGAATGTTATAACTATAGGATTGTGAGCAGCCCTATTTGAAGTCATGTTAAACGTTAAATGCATAAGAGTCCCTAGCGGATTTTCTCAGCAACTTGTTGTATAAGCCTTTATGTTTATAACCTTCCTTCCAGACCCTCATGTTATTGTTTACTTCAGTTTTGATTTAAGTAATTAATTAAAACATGCCTAGAGTGAGTGAAAAGTGGAATTTGTGTGAAAGTTTAGCTTATGAGTGTCTTATTGATCTTCAAACTTGTGAAGAAGAGAATGAAGATGAGCTAATTGACAACTGTATTGAAAGTCACAACAACTAATATGGCGGCGATCTCAACTGGTCTGTTGTGTGACGTCATTCTCGATTTAACTGACCAAGTAACAGACTCTCAGCCATGTTAAATGTTATTTCGTTTTACCACGGCAAAAGAAGGCAATTTTTTTCGATTTAACACGAGTTTTTCCATTTAACACGCTTTAACATAGATCATGAATACCCCTATAGTAGTAAGTTTGTGGAACCAAAGAACATGAAATTAACTAGAAGTGGCAAATGCTAGTTGAGGAATGCCACCAGTTGCTTTGTCCCCATTCCTTCAGCACCTTATTCACCCTGTTGAAAATTTTCTCTGTGTTAGTATATTACTACCTTTTTTTTTCCATTTTCTCTTCTTGAAATTAAGTATAACAATCATTAAAAATCTATCATCCCCAAATTTTACTGAACATGTTAAATAAAACATTTACTCATATTTTTGTGGTTCGACTAAATTGCTGCATGTTTATTAGCAGTGCTCTCGCCCGCTCGCAAAATCAAATAATAGCATACGATATTATAATTTTGATTTATTTGTGTGCAAACAATTATTTTCGTATAAGAAAAAAAAAACAAGTTTAAGTGTCATAAAATATCATTATCCATCCTTCAACCTTAATAAAGCATTTACAGGATATAGCAGCAGTATATAGGAAAACTTTTTTTTAATCACACTTTGTAAATGAAGAAATTCATTATTATTCTTTTATAAAATCAATAGGGAAGCTATATTTAAAAAAAAAAATTAAATTTTTTATTAAAAAAAAAATCATAACATCATAAAAAAATTATGATTTTAATTATTTATTAATTATACATTTTACAGTTTTATTCCTGAGACCTCCTTTTATGTTCACCAGGATGTACATAGTTGGAGCTATCACTGTCCAGTTGGTTCCAAGTAGGTAACTTCTTCTAGTTCCTTGTTCCCCATATTCTCAAGAAAAGTATCTGGGTCATCATTGCTCCCGTCTTCATAGCTGATCATCTCTCCCTCTTTCTTATCTTCTGTCTCAGTGTTACTGTGTTACTCAGTGTTATTCGTCTTCTGGTTCTTGTGTCTGTTGTCTGGTTCACTAACTTTTTTGGTTGTTCCTCTCTTAGTGTTTTTTTTTACTTTCAGCTTCAGTGAGTCTTTGCAGCACATCTTCAGAAGTTAAAACTTCCCTATAGGTGTGTTGTTTCAGCCATATATCTGTTTTTTGGGGGCTCATTAATGGCGTTAAGGCTGCAGTATTCCTGGTGATACTCCTAGGAAAAATATCAATTAAGTCAATCGTTTTTGCACCAGAGCTTGCGCTGGTCTTATTCAAATCGTTATCTCTCGTCTTCAAACTCAAATCCAAAACTGTGATCTTATCTGAGTCATCACATTCATGTGAGGTAAGAAAGATTTCTTCACTGTAATAAGGGATGCCACGAGGATTTTCTTATTTTTCATGTGCTGGGATATCTGAAAGGTTATTGATTTTCTCTATTCTTTTTTGAGCAATCTTTTGTTGTATTTTTGCGTGCAAGATCTTCAGCATCAAACAGGTCTTTAGGAATTTTGTCCTGATTCAAAGGGAACAGTCCTGTTGAGGTAAACCCTTTATAACAGTTTGGTCACAAACTTTCCCCAGAAGTTCAGAAAACTGATCTTTTCTCAATCTACTTGGACCTTTTCCCATTTGAGTTTTCCCGTGGTCAATAAGAGCTTTTTCCCAAGATTGCTTCAGATGACCAAATACTGTTTTGTCCAAAGGCTGTAGACGGTCTGTGAGATGGCTGAGAAATTTGACCAGCTGAATTTTTTTGTGGATACCCAACTGGATTATTCTTACACTCATATCATTTGCATGACAATCATAAAATAGCTCAGCTGTTTCACCATCAATTTTGATGTGTTCACGAATTTTTTCAACATGTGGTATGAACATAATCGCAAAACTACTGAAAAAAGACAGCTTCCTCCTTCTATCATTTGAGGTTGCTACTATATAGTGCCTGGGGATTGTTTATCAGGCTCCGGTATCCAACGAGGCTATAATGAGAGACCTTTGAAAACAATTAATGGAGGGAGGCAGTCTCTATTCACTGCAACACAGGCAAGCACTGTAGTCGACTCATACCCTGATCCATCTGACACCCTATTAAGGGATTTACCTTTGGCACCGATCACTTTGAGCTGGGATGGATCAGAAGGAAAACCACTCTTATCAGCATTGTACACTAAACATGTATCTTCTCTTTCATAATGATCGTCATACACCGACTTCAAATCAGCAAAGAACTCATCGACAACTAAAGGATCCCTTGCTTGCTTCCTACCCTTTTGGAGGAGTTCAGGTTTTTTAAGGAAATCTCAGTGTTGCGACTCATGAACGCTTGATACCAATCTTCACCTTGTTTCCCATCAACAAATCTTGTTCTTATTCCGGTTACTTTGATGTATTCCTGGACTAGCTCTTTTCGCTAGGTAGACCATTTTTGCCCTTACTATCAAGCATTCTACCAGAGTTTTTTCGACTTCACTTGATATATCAGTTGGTCGTCCTGCTCCCAACTTAATATCAGATTTTCTCCTATTGATGCGATTGAATAGTACTGTTTTGGGGACCCTGTAGACCTGAGAAGCTGCAAGATACATCATATTACCATTGAGAATATCGTGGACGGCATGGGTTACGTCAAGAATTGTGTTAGATGGTAGAACCCGCTTCCCAACGTACGTCTGTGACATCTTGTTGGTTACTACAACTGTTAATTAGTTGCCAGTCCATGTCGAGTGAAAGTTCCCCAAGCTAACTAAAAAATAACCATGGACCACATCAAATTCTTCCAATCGCTGAGAGGAGGTTGCAATAGCTCGAATGAGAATGAGACATACGAATCTGTCTTATTCCTATTTGATAAATTAGAAGCCACTGCCAAAATGTTAATATTATTATAGTACAATAACAGTCAGCCACATCTTTCAGGATTGTATTTCTATGCTGCAGATTTGAATGGATTAGGAGTGGGATCTTGTGTATCTGAGGACCTGAATGATGATTCAAAAATTGTACAAGATTTAAACATTAAACAGTTAAATTAAAATTTAGGAAAATAAAATAAAAAACATGGGCATGTTATGGGGTTTTACGTCCTAAAGCCCTTATGAACAACAATAACTCTATTGAACAATTATAGTTGCTCTTTACAGGAGGCATATTATAACTAGTGGTTTGATTAATTTGTTTTTTCTCATGGCTAATTCAAGAAAAAGATCCAGTAGGATTGGCTAAAATTATATTTTTAATCACTTAATGCATGCAGTAGCTGTTCTAAATCATTGACTGTTTAAAAAGTTTCTACATTATTGTCATATTTCTAACATAATTACAGTTTATTAATTCAGTTTTCAATTTTTTAACTTTAAGCCTCTAAGGGGGTTTGTGCAGATCCAATAATAAATGTGGTAGGGTTAATGTGCATCCAGTATTCAATTACTACTTTAAATTTAATCTCTCTTTGTGTTTCTCAACACTCATGGTTATTCGTATTGTTCTTTCCACTGAGTTGTCTAATGTCAAATTATATAATATTAAAACTTATTTTGTTAAATTAATTCTTCTCAGTCTTAGAGGTATGATTCAGCATTTGCTCCACTTAGGAGTTACAGCTTAGTCTAGAAAATTGAAGTTTAAAATGGTTATTTTATGGCCTACTACTATCAGTGTCAAGCCAGTGATTTGTTTTTTGAATATTGACTTAAAGGGCCGAGAAAGAAGAACCATCGGCTGTCTCTATCCCAGATACCTACATATTTTATGAAACATAAAAAATAATTTAAAAATTACACAGGTCTATAAGTGAAATCATGACCAAATATAAATTAAAAGTTATACAAGAAAGGATAAGGAAAAGAAAATGAATATTTCTATTAACATAAATTTAAAAATGGAATAATTATCAATAGGGTAAAAATTAGTAACTGTTAGTGTAGTTTATATTAATTCCTATGTATTGAAATTACCAGTATGGAAAAGAGGAAAAGCAAGTTGAATTTACTTAAACAATGGATACCCAAACCTAGGGGCAAGTAGGACACCCTAACCAAACAACTGTTGGCGGTGAATACTTACTTATTGCTGGCCATAAAAATAAGTAGAGGAATGATAAAGACATCTGGAACATCGAAAGAGAAGTTGCCCTAATGGGGATGTGAAGACGGTTCTGCCCTCCAAAATTGATTCCAGCCAATGGGATGAATAAAAAGAAAGGGAAGGGGCTAAAGGACACCCGAAGGTAACACATGGGAGTCAGAAGTACAAAGGGTGGAGGAAGGACTCTGAAGAGGGACAGTACAGAAGAGACAGGCAAGCACACGCTAAGAGGGACAGACATCTCCTGCTAGGGCAGGCCAGTGAGGATGAACGGAATGAGGACCATAGACCTACTAAGCTAAGAACTGCAATGAACACCACAAGAGCCCGCCAGACACATAAACTAAGTAAAATCCTAAGGTTGTACTTTGAATAATTGATTAAAATTAGAGTCAATATAACTATAAAAGATCTCAGCTGGTATTCTCAATTCATACCATATTAAATAAACTGTAAGTCAATAGGTCTACTATGCTTTCTCATATATTAGTATACCTCAATTGTAAAAATTTGTAAATATAACATAATGCAAACCAGACTCCACTTTATAATTTAGAATCCTCGCATGCCACCTCATTATCATAGCCTAATAAATTGGTAAACATGATACCGTTAGAAAAGATATCTAATAATTAGTTACATACAATTATATCTAACTTGCCATAACAAGGGGGTCTATGGTATCTAGTTCTTGGATTAAATATATAGCAATGCACTTCTAAGAATGGTAAGTTGGAATCGATAGAGATTCATAATATAAATATAAATGTATAGATAAACAAATAAAATGCAGTCATAGAACCCCCATCAGCCAGAGAAATGCTTTGAATCGGCTCAATATAGCATAATATGTGTTACATTTTTTCGTATTAGGTTTGTTGGCAAATATGATCGTGTATTTTTGTTGAGAGATATTTTTTTTGGTCTTGCCATTGTAAGAGGAATTATAATTTCAAGTTGAACAGGGTAAGCTCAGTTCAATACTGGAGCATGAATAGAGTGGGATGTATTTCGTAAAATTGTATGGATGCCGATCTAGAAGCTTGAAAGGCTGAAGTCAAGGTTTAGTGGTAGTTAAATATAAGGATTTTTTAATGTTGTCAAAAAGGATTAGATCTAAGAAAGCAATTAGTGTATAAAAATGGAGGGTGGTTTTAGCAAATTCAGTGAAGAATAGGTGATTTTTGTAAATTTTAATTAGTTCATTAATTATAATTAGTATAATATAAGTTTTAAGTGGATAGCTATTAAGCTGAAGGGAGGATTTTTTTTTGTCTATGTTGGTCTCATTGTAATAAGAATGAGATAGGAAAAAGGAATCATGGATGAGGTTTTTTGTTTTTGTACCACCTTCCAACTTCAGGAAAAAAAGAAATGGGAACAATGAATAATATATATTCATTGGCCTTACATGTATAGTAAAATCTAAACAGATTTGTCCTTTGTAGAGGAGTATCTACTGAGAAAGGGTATTCATTTATTCAAAAATGAATAGATACATGTATGTATCAAAACAAGTTTATAAATGTGTGTGAACATAGTTTATTTATAATTGTGTTTTATTTTTACATATAATGTTTCTAAATTTAATATATAAACATAAAGTACTCTAGCCTCTTACTTCAGAATTCATGAGTATTGGAGTTTTAAGTAAAACATAATGAGCAAAGCGGGGGATTGCCATGAAAACTGTTGAGAGGTGAAAAGACCAAGAGGTAAACACTCAGTTGAAAATTACAAAAAAAAAATTTAAAGGAGGTTTTAATTTTAGTCTTCTGAATAAATACCCTATTTGACTGGAATTAATATATATAAAAATAAAGAAATAATATCTATGAAGCGATGACAGAGTGCTGTTACTTAAGGTTTTATTTATTAGAAAGGAATTACTCCAATATATATTTATACGTAGGTGTGTACTTATATCAACACAAAACTATTAAATATGTTATTCTTGATGTTCAATATTTTGTAAGTGTCCATTAAGAGGTATAAATTTATCTCTCAGTGATGAAAATTTGGTTGTCTGCCTTTGTTTGTCTAATTCCTATTACTGGGGGACTAGCATACACCAGATATAAAAAGTTCCCCCACTCCTTTAGCCCTCTCAGAATACAATTAATACCTCTATTTCAAATGATAGAAATCATCAAAAATCTCTCTCCAGTGAATTAATTCTCTATAACCCCCCTCTATTTTTATTTGTGAATCCCTATCCCCTCCGAAAAAATTGAAAATTCTCTCTACACCTTGGCTTCAACTCCCACAACTAACTTATCTATGTTTACATTGATCTACAAGATCCCATCCCACCAATTGTAATACTTCTTATTTTGTTAGAACAAAAACATGCATCTTTCAAGCTATTTACACCATCAGAACTTCTTGAACCTGTGTTACTCTTAAATCTCTGCTTTTATTTTGATAGAACACCCTATCCAAAACAACATTGAGTATTAATCAAAAACACTATTTAATGTTTAATGCTTGAAGGAACCACACTGTTGCTGCAAATGGTCCTAGTGAAAACTGGTTAATCTTTTAAGTTTCTGTTAAGCCTAAATATTAAGCTTAGTTTCTTTATCAGTATTTTTTCAAACATTTTAACTAATTTTCATGAGTGAATAAAAAAAAATTTCAGTTCTTAGGATTGGAAAATTATTTATGCTAGGATGTTAGCTTGGGCGTAGTACTAAGTATACGTAACAGGCATAATATAATTGCAGTTCAGATTGTGTTTTTATCTACTTATTAGTAAACATTTGACAAATTTTGAGCATTATGATTGGATAATCTATGAAAATTAAATTGGAATCAGTAACCTTGGCAATAAATCTGAATAATACCAATGTGGTTTATAAGTATACACATGTGCATGTGTTTTCTATGTAAAGCAATCTGAATTGTATAATATTGTAATATTAATACTTTTGTAATTAGAATTGTGTATTATTAGTACCAGAAAGTTTATATATTAGGAAATTGTGGTAATTTTTTCATATTAGGTTGTTAGAAAAACAAACAAATGTTTACATTTTTAGGAAATATAAACATTCCCAGAGTTCCATGGGAAAAGATTATGCACTGTAAACCACTGTTACAAAAAGACCTTTGTTGATGTATTGAAGGTAGTGGGGGGAAGAGAGAGGGTAATTGTATGATAGTAGTTCAGTGAGGCACCAACTATTTCATCGTGTTAATAGTGGAGTTTGATTTTAATTATTAATTAATTAATTTGTTTTAATATTCATTGAATACATCCTTCTGAAATCACAAATTAGGAATGCCTAGGGTAATTATTCTTAAATTGTTTTCTAGATGAAATTTCATGTTTTCCTATGATGGTAATATTTTGTTTAAGAATCAAAATTTGTTCAATAATTTCCGACTTTGATTTTTAATCAACAATTGTAAGCTTATTTATATATACTTTATTAAGGAAACATGTTAAATGATGTTAATGTTTCCTGTATTAGTTCTACTAATACTTAATTCTGTATAAAAATGAAATAATCTTTCTTTTTCAGGTATCCATACTGCTGATATTAACTAAGTATATGACATTTTTGAACTTTGTAGTTCAATATTATTATTACTAATGGGTGTGAGGGAAAGAAATATTTTTAGCTTAAAATAATTAAACTTAGCTGTGCTATTAAAGTTTATACTTGTCAAGATGAGCTTATGATTGAAAACTTCCATTGAATTTATATTTTTTTAAAAACCATTTATTAGATATTTATGAGGGCCCATTAACATTTAAAGTTTCAGATAAGTGATAAATTACAAGATAATTTGGATGGTACTTTTTTTATTGTTACCATCAGGGTACCATTGGTACCATCTCATCTCTAAATAAATGTTTGAAATGTATATGATATGTTCCATTCTCTAATTTTTATTTAAAAGTCATATAATGTTGCCTACATTGAAATTGTTTTTTATGTTTACGAGTTTAACTCTGCGGTATTAAATTAAATTATGAAGCTGTATCCTGTTCTGATATATTAGGATTAGGGTCTATTTATTTTAGCTTTCAAGGGTGTTAAATATGAAATAACCTCAATTATCTTTTTTTTCTACATATTACACATTTTTCTAGAGCCTCATTTATTTTATATTAGCTTTATGTTTTACTGATCCAATACCTGTTTCCATTTATATAAGATTTTCTGTCTCGAAATCCCCTTATCATATTAATGTGAAGCAGCCCTTTTGTTTCAATTTAAGTATTGTTAATTTTTAAAATATTGAGTTTGATATGAGTTTTTTACTTATTTATTTATTTTAGCTGAAATGGTCAGAATGTTTTAAAAACTTTATTAAGTAGTATAAAATATCATTAACATATGATTTCATTGGGTTTATAAACTGAAACTCAAAAATATTTTGCTGTTTTTATTTTATTTACATAAATTATTTATCTATTAATGCTCATTTAATGTTGTCAATAATTATTTATAGGACAAAGACCAAATTAAACGCAGTTTGAAAGAATATCATGAAAAGTTTTCACCTTCTTGTAATTCTGAAAAGTTTAATTTTCATAATACCCAAGTTCACTCTTCTGAGTCTGAAAGTGAAAGAAATGAACCACAAAATCGAAGTAAAATATTTAAAGCTAGAGAAAAAGAAAGGGCATTGGCAAAGAAAAAAGGTGATGTATAAATATATACAAATATTCTATTTTAAATTAATTTATCTGAACTTTTGTGGATTTTTGGTTGAAGAAAATTTATTATCTTGTTTCAACAATGCCTATATTTTTTATTTTTTTTTACAGAGAGAGGAAAGTCTCCCAATGATGATCAAAATAAAGTTGCAGAAAAATCTGATCGAGGAAAGCGTAGGAAACGATCTCTGAGGTCTTCTGGTAGTGTTGATAAAAAAAATATAGTTGAAGGTATATTATGTATACCATTTCTATTTTTATAGGAAATAATAAATTGTACTTGGTACTCAATGTTTTTTTCTTTGTACCATAGTTATCAATATTCATTTTAATCTATTTATTTTCCTACTATTTCCGTAAACCTATTTTCAATTTTGAGCTAATATTATTATGATATAATTACCTTAATTTAATTGTTTCTATTATTTTTATTTATATATATTTTTTCCATATCTGTGTAGTAGACCTTAAGAAAGAAGACCTACATAGCTTGGCTAAAATATTGGCAATTATAAGATAACTAAAATTGCTTTGCTATTTTCTTCATTTTAAAAGTAACGTCTTGGGTATAATCTATTAACATACCAACAGGCTAATGTTACTAATTTTTTTTTTTAATTCCTGTTTATTATTTTGGAATTATAATTTTTTAATACTTCTTGAGATATAATATACTTTCTCATTTACTGATATAGCTTACTTAATGTTATACTACCATTGGTCTTGATACAGTATTTCCTTACTGAAGTACTGAGCCATAGGCCCTTCCTGGGTTGTTGTGGTACTGGTTAAAAGTTTTTGATAGCAAAGCAAATAAAATATTTTGCTAAATTATAAAAGAAAAAACTTCAATTCCTGAATTAAAATGATAGTCAAGTATGAAATAGTTGAATTTTAAAAAGTAGCACATTATATCTAATGTAATATTTGTTTTCAGTTTTATATTTTCCTTCATTTGGTTGCAATACTTAATGAGCTAATGTTCATATTTCTTCTAACTTCTCAATTAACTGCATACATATCCTGCTGGATACCTACTACAATTCACTTCTTCTTTTAGAGAGTGCTCCTAAAGCTAAGCTCAGAAAAATGGAAAGGAAGTTAGTACCTGTTCTTGAAAAACTGAGTGTTGAGGAACTGATGGAAACTAATACATACCAAAGGTTCAACCGATCTTTAGAAAAAATATTTGAAGATGTGGAAGACGTAATGATTAATGAAAGTGGTAAGGTCTAATAAAATATACAATTTTTTTTTTGCCTTACAGAAATTTTACATCCCTCATTGGCCTACTTCTACCATATCTTATTGGTAGACTATTTTCTGGTTTGCTGTTTGTAGCATCCTGGTTTATTCTGGTCTATTTTTTTTTCTTTTACCAACTACTGTGACATTTAAGTTCAAATCTTTCAATCATGTGTTCTTTGGAACCTGTGAACAGACTCTTATAACCATTTATCAAAACAGTTTTATTATGACACTGTACACCCCCTCCCTCTCCGCTTATGATTATTTTGAGAGAAGACTATATTTATTATACACTCAAATATATCTTTTTTTTTTAGTTATTGAAGTATTTGAATCAGTCTACTTTTGTAAACTGTCTTACAATTTTGCTGATTGTGTTGATAAGGTTAATTTTTTGGTTTTGTATATCATATTTAGCCTCATTTTCATTTGTTTGCAAGCCAAAAATTTTCCTTCAAGATAGTTAGTCAATTATGTTTACTTATAATCTTTTTACCATCTATGTATATTTAATGATTATTATTTAGTCGTTTAATAGTTACAAAGCTGAAAATCAAATGAATATCTATCTTGACTTTCATCAATGTTATATTTAGTTTAATGGTTTTCATATTCAGGTTTGTGTAACAGTAAAAAATTATCAAACGAAGCTCAGTTATTTTACCATTCTATTTTATTCCTTTCTTGGTGTGAATTACTTTCCTCATGGCATATTCCATTGCTAAATTGGAAAAATAAAGAGAGTATCCCCGTTTTAAATTTACAGAATAAAAAATACCAATTCAAACATGTATATCCCAACCAGTTAACTTACTTGGTAAGCTACGTGTGTGTAGGTTCAATTATAAAAAAATAGGATAGGTGTTACACATACATTGCAAAAACTTAATTTTTTAGTTTATTCATATAATTTAAGATCATAAAAAAATTTTTATTTATTAAATAATTAGAGGAACAACTTAGGAAATGGCAAGGGCAAATATCGTGTGGGTCTCTCCTATGAAATGTCCAAATTCAATGTAGGTTCTGAAAATGGTGATAAAAGTAAAAAAATTTAGATTTTTTTTTGGGGGGAGATACAGTTTTAAAAAAAACAACAAACCTTTAGCAAATCATATCTCGAATAGATTGAGACAGGAAGATAAGGTTGGTCCTACTGAGTTACACTTTTGGTGAAGTAACCTCCCTTTATTACTGACATATCTATGTGAAAAACCCTGTATATTGTTTCTCATTCCATCAAATCAAAATAATTTTTGTTTATATATAATTAAAGCAACATTCTACTTTTCACTGATTGATTAATGTATTTCTTTAATTTTCAGATGAAGATGAGGAATGTTGTGATTCACTAATTCCTAAGTATCATCTGCAAGATCTTTGTGCTGAAGCAGCTAAATTGAAAACCTTGGGTGCAATGGAGTCAATCCCCACTGATAAAACTACTAGATTGTTAACCATATTGGAAAGGAACATTCGTGATGGAAGTAAAGTAACACCAATATCTGATCCAGTAAGTATGATATTTGCTCTGAAGGAATTATATTTGAAATCACTTAATAATAGCTAAACAATTTTCATATAATGATATGAAATTAAAAATGGCTTGTACAGTTCAAATTTTTTTTATTAATAATAATAGCATATACCTCTTTATTTTATATCAATTACCTTCTTTTATTTTTATTTTTTTTTTTTTTTAGAATTTTTATTATTGTAAAGTATCATTTGATAAGTCCTTTTTTTAAATTTCAGTCCTATGGTAGATTTAAAATTTTTCTGGAGAACTGGGGTTTGAACTTTCAGTAAAAATGTCACATTCATTCATATAAGTATTGTAAATCTTCTTATAATGGATGCCCCTCTTGTCGGATAATCTTATTAATGTTCTGGCAAGCAAGGTGTAAGTTTAATTCATTTGAACTCTTCCACTACAGTCACAGATACCTGTTTTGTTGGCCATCCAAACTTTTTACTCCTCTATAAGAGACAAAAGTCATATATATTTACAAATTCATAGTTCTAACATTAACCTTTTTTGTTTGGAGAGAGACTACATATTGGTTCAACTAATTTAAAATTTCAGTTTTCACAAGAAAGGTTATTTAATAAAACAATTTAATGATATCAAAATATTTACCCACTTTAACTGTTTTAAGAATTCAAAATATTTATATTCCATGTTTTTTCAAAACATTTTCCACAAAGTATATTTAACTTTTGAATCTTAGAACTGAAACATTCAGGATTTTGTGAAGAAATAAGTCAAAAAACACGTTATAGGCCTGAGAATCATTTTCGAAACTTTTACACCCTTAAGGAAGTTGTCTAAATTTCTGAACAGATGGAAATCTGTGGGAGATAAGTCTGGCGAATAAAGTGGGTGTGGTAGGATTTAGTAACACTGCTCATTTAGTTTCTTCACTGTCTGTCATTAAACATAAGGTCTGGCATTGTGTAAGAGTAGATCTCTTACTGATGAACCAATGCAGGTTGTTCTTTTAACAAGTTTTTGATACATTATACCAATAGCACTCCATTTCGATGTGGATGTGATAGTTTCTCTTCTGGGTAAAAAAGAGAAATGAATTATTCCTGTTATTGACCATCCCACAGAAACCAATAATTTTTGTGGATGCAAATTTGGTTTTGGTAGGTGTCCTGTTCTTTCATCAATATTTTACTATTGACCTAACACGCCTGTTGTCATATACAATCCACATTTCATCACTCGTAATTATCCTTTTGAGAAAAGCTCATTTTTTTGCCTTGTAAGCAGTGAAAAACATGTCTCATAACACTTCAGCTGCTGCCATTTATCAAGTTTATGAGGTACCCATATATCTACCTTTTTTATTTTACCAATGGCCTTTAAGTGTCAACAAATTGTCAATAACTTGGTATTTAGTTATGCTGCAAGTCCTTTAACTGTTTGGTTAAGATTTTCTTCCACAGTAAGCTGAAGTTCATCATCTTCAATTGCTGGTAGAGGTCTACCTCTGGGTTGGTTATCCAAATCTGTCACCAGCCTACAATTTTCAAACCACTGGTGAATGGTCCGTTCATTACAACACCTTTCCTCCAACACCATGGCAATGTTTCTTGCATCTTTGATTCAAGTTTAAAATCATTAAAAAAAATTACTTGATAATCGTGTGTTTCCCTGGTCATATTTGATAGCATACTTAACAGTGTGCAATTAATTAGAATGATAGTAAATATTATGAAAAAAGATAGGATTAATTATAGCTCATTATAATCTTTAGATATAAGCATAGTAAACAACAGAAGTCCACTAATCCCACTTTGAATTTCTGAAATAATATGAACACACGTTTCATATGAAATGACCCAATACCTGATTCTGTTTCTTGCTGATTATATTAGAATGTTAATGATAATTTATACTAAAATAAAAGTATGCATTATATTTTTTGTATAGAAGTCTCACTGTATATTTGAGATTTTTAGATAGTTTTATTCAATCTGATGACCAGAGGGCCTATTGAACAAATTTTCCTTTGGCTTGTAAATTCTTGGTATAATAATTTTATTTGTTTTTTGTTATTTATTATTATTCCCCCCCCCCCCATAGAAGTTGTTAAGTAGATCAAATTGGGTCTGACCCATTACTGTGTTATCTTGTATTATGTTCCATAAAGTGATCTGTTGAGAAAATCACTTATATATGTCATTTATCGCCCCTAAAATAATTTTCTTATGAATGAAAACACTTATTTTTAATTATCATAGCTGCTAATTTGGTTCATAATGCCAGAGAACTATTTTGTTTTTACTTATTTAAAGTTATATTAGGAGAGTTTAATTATACCATAATAATTATATTTATTATTAATATGTTTCTATTTTTGTAATAGAATGATGGGGAAGATGAAAGAAAATTGTTTGTTGAATTGGCAATGGAAAGAGTCATGAGAGCTGTTGATGCATCTCTTACAGCTTTATATATTTTAACCTCACCAAACATGCATAAACAAGTCTATCTGGAAGATGTTATTGATCGAATTATAATTTTCACCAAGTATCAACTTCATAATACTGTTTTCCCTGTGTTTGATCCAGTATATCGTGTCCAATCTAAAGATAAAGGTATGTAAGCACATGCTGAATCAATGTGTTATTTTTAAACCCCTTTACCCCAGATAAGATTGAACAATCACATTTATTTTTTATAAGTTAAGGAATAAAAAAGTGAATTTACTTTATAGAAATGTTTTGTGCCAACTTAGAGTTTATTCTTGGGTTAGCTAATTGAAGACCTAAGGGCTAAGGTAGCTTATTATAAAAAGTTTGGAATTCAGATTATATAAAAGCTGTTGTCATAGCCACTGCTGAGTAGCTGTTTTAAACTGCATTGAGTTTATATTGATATTGAATCGATTGACTTTGGCCAATATGATTCAATTGAATAGAATCTAAAAAATCAATTAATTACACTAAGTTCCGTATATGAGGGCTGCTAATTAAATTTCTGGTCTTGTAAAAACTACTTGTTGTAGGCGCCATCTGAAGTTTCTAATTGAAACCTTGACATTTTTAAACATAAGCTTTTTCAGAATGTTCTGTTATTAGAGCACAACTTATTTGAATTTAATGTAATTTAAAAATTCATCACTGGCAAAAATGAAATCAACTCTTGAAGATTTTCATGCAATTATTTTTCTTAACTTTCGACATGGATTACCAAGACAAGAGTGCATTGTTGGAATCAATTCCTTATATATGACAGTAGCATCATCCTACAGCACTGTAAAAATCTGGTGTAATGAATCCAGTTGTGGCCGACGTATCTATACTGTGTGTGAACTGATAAAGCAAGATCGTCATGTGATATACAGTGAGATTGAGGCATCTTTGGGCATTAGTATGACAAGCATCAATAAGATATTGCATGGAAAGTCTGTAAAAAAGATTGCTTGGCATTGGATCCCCTATAACCTGAAATATGCTCAAAAGGCTTGTGTTGATTGGTGCTAGGAAATGTTGGAAAAATAAGTTCAAGGTGCATCAAAGGCTGTGATAACATCTACACTAGTGATGAATCATGGATTTATGCTTGATATCCATGATGATGCATATGAGCCTGAAACAAAACATGTTATCGACTGTATGGATCTTCCTAGACGAACTATATCCAATAAAAGTTTTTCACATATAATGCATATTAAAGCAAATGGTTGCATGTTTCTTCGGCATTACCGGTCACATAGTGAAAGTAGCATTAAAGCAAAGTAGAACAGTCAATTCTGAATGGTACGCGACCATTTGTTTACCAGAAGTTAAAAAAAAGAAACATTACTTTCTTTGTTATAGATTCCCCCAATTATTCAAAAGTAATTTTAATCAGAAAATTATTTTATTACTTTTATTGTTTATCACAGCCTGGTCGTTATTATTATCCATTTGTAAAAAACAAGCTAATTTCAAATTATAGAAACAATTTACTTTGGAATTGAAAAGTTTTCAAAATGGCCTCCCATTTTTGCTAACAAGAAATCACAGCAAAAAGAATATAATATTGGTCTCTTAAAAGACTAGTCAAGACTCTAGTTTTGTGGAACCATGTCCCACTGATACCTAATATTGCTAACTTTTCAGTTGACTATTGAAAGTTTTTCTATCTTCTTGCATTAGTTGGGTACAATTTTAAGTTCAAAATTAAATATCAATTCTTTTATGTGCATTATTAAGTTCTATAAGCTTTAGTAGTTGACGTAAACTCAGAATGCAAGCTTTAACTTTTATAATTTCCTTAAAGAAGGCAGTGGCTCTGTGTTGAACAATTCACAACCGTTTAATGAATTATTTCAAAAATACTATTTTCATAATTCACAATTACAAAATATCTGAATATACAAAAAAATGTTATTTATTAAAATAATGCAATTAAGGGCAAATAAATTCTTATAATAATTCTAAATATTTAGTTAATTATTTATTAATCATAAAAGTTATAATCCTTTTAATTCTGATTTCTACACACTATTTGTGATACAATACAACCATAGTTCTTTCTTTTTATTATAATCACTCATTGAAATAGGCCTAAATGATCCTATTCTATATAACACTTTGTTTATTATTTTCTTTTCTTGTTTTTAATTTTCCATTCATGGCAACTGTCAATATTTTTAATTTTATCTAAGTCAAGATGTAAAATATCTCAACATTATATATATATATATATATATATTTATTTATTTATTTTTTTGTTAAAGCTATGGGAGTTGTGTATATGCATCATAAGTGGTATAGTGAAAAGAAGATAAATTTTGATTCGGCTAAAAAAAAGGCTAATGAAGTTTGTTTTAGGCGGCATATAATTGTAAAAAAAATGGGGGAATATTGAGGGTTTTTGTTTCAATAACCATATAAATTTTTTAAAATTTTTGAGAAATAATAACTTTATGAAAAAGGAGTCAAAATTTACTGAATGCTCTTGCTTCAAAGTAAGAGGTATGTGAATTTGTCATGACTGAATATATGGCAACTTTAACAGAAAAAAAGGGGGAAGCATAATTTTACCTCACCAAGTTGTGTGAGATTAGGCCAAAAATAAAATAAAATTCCTACTAAAAAATAGAACACAATTTTTAAGTGGTTGCAGGTAACCACTGAAAAATTATTTTTTACTCCATAATAAAAAGCTGAAATGTGTATCTGGAAAGCAGCAAAAAAGCTGCACTTTCTGCCGTAAATTCTTTCGGATATGTTAGTCAGTAAAGAAAGAATAATAAAATCTTGGTGAACCCAAAGATTTGATGTTGATACACCAATCCTTTTCTAAGTTAAGAATAAGTAAAAAAGAAATTCTTAATCTGATGCAATTTCATCTTATATGATACTATTATTTTGTTAAGAGTTTTCTTGCTCTTTTATAATCATTTAATTTATTGTAATGTTTGAATTATTGCAGATGGTTATCTTGGCTCAGGAAGAAAAAAAAGAGGGCAATCAAAAGAAGTTCGGGAGAAAACTGTTTTACTATTATATCAAAAGTTGACAGAAGTAGTCACCCTTTTAGCTGAATTATTGGATATCCAAAAACTCACTGACAATGCAGTGTTACATGCTTCTTCAATGGGAATTTCTCCATTTTTTGTTGAAGGAGTTAGTGATTTACAACTTTCTGCATTGAAACTGGTTACTACAGTAAGTAAAATGATTAATATGAATGTTCATATTACTCACTTTTGATTTACTTAAGATCTTCAGTCTCGGAGCCGGTGTCCAATAAGTTAATCTATAAATATCATTGTTTAATGTTAAGGTCCACTGTACATATTCATCCTCCCTAGCCTGCGAATGTTTTGAAATTTTAATTTTTTTCACCAAGTTATAACAGTTGTATGTGGTCTGTTGTAAGGGTATCGTTAATTCTCTAATCTTCCAGTTCTTCTCCAGCACATTTAACCTAGAATTACCAATTGAATGTGGTAATTTTTGTATAGATTTTTATAGAAAATCAGATTTGAAAACTAATTCATATCAGACACTTTTTCTTAATAAAAACTGTTACAATTTTTTATGGTTTCTGATAATTTGTGTGTTAATGGTGCTGAAAATTGAACAAATTTGAATAACAAAACTATCTTAGAATTTGATTTCCCATAATAATTCTTCATCATAATTTGAGTTTCTTGGGCTGTTCAAGAAGTCTAAAATAGCCCATGATAAAATTATGAGGAAAATAAAGATCAATTGTTTTCTTTTAAATAAAAAATTCAGGGGTACAAAGGGGGTACTTTATATGGAGTACTGTTACTAGACCATCAGATGTGCAAGGAGGTGATTTGTTCAGAATAACGCTGTACCACTAGAGTTTTATCCAATTTAGTGTACCCACTTAATGAGGCTGGGTGAACCCCGGAGGGCTTCTGAACCCACAGGGCTGACTCATGGCTACAGTGTAACCGAAAATAATTATCTACTACTGCTGTATTCGAACCCAGGTTCTTGCAGTTAGTAGCACAGTGTCCTACCATTTAACTATCCATTTCTGCCTTTTTTTTAAATTACGTCATACTTGTTTTAAACTTTATTGTTTTATTATTTTTTATCTCAAAATATTAATCATCATCAATATATTCAATTGAGATAAATATATATATTATAAATTGGTCATCATTATTATGTAAATTGTTCTTAATTTTTCCCATTTGAAAAAAAAGTTTGTTTTTGCTGTTTCAAATTTTATCTTAAAATATTAACCTTTGTCCCAATTTATGTTGTGAAATTTATGGTTATTTAATATGAATTGTGTTTTTATATACATATTTTTTTTTTCAGATATTTTCAAAATATGAAAAACATCGGAAACTTTTATTAGATGATATTCTTGCTTCAATGGCCAGACTACCTAGTAGCAAACGCAGTCTTCGCTCTTATAGGCTTAATGTGGATGAACAAATACAAATGCTTACTGCTTTAGTATTACAGCTAGTTCAGTGCATGGTTGTCCTTCCTCACAACTTAGATAATAAGCAAGAATGTGATGTAAATATTTTTTTATTTATTATTAATTGAAATTATAAATTTTAACACATATTTGGCTGTTAGTTTTGTTTTTATATGGACTTAAATTTATCAGTAGTTCTATAATTTCACTCACACCTATGCTCAACTATGGTCCGATCAGCCACACACAAAGAAAACCTGGCATCCTAAAACAAGTGTTTCCAATTAGAGATTGAATTATTAAAAGATAATTAATATATTTTATTTTATTTTTTTTTTCATTTTTAGTAGAATTTTTGAAGTTGAACTTCCAGGGCAGTAGATGTGTGAATTTGTAATACTTAAAATATTATATAGAAGTCATTTTATTTCATGTGATGAAAAATAAATAGTTATATGATACTCTACTATAATTTTTACTCATTTAATAAATTATCTACACCATCAATACAATTATGATGAAAAAATATTTAATTCAATACATTTCTAACCTATGATATTTACAATAATCAAAATTAAAAAGTTTAAACTCACTTCTATTACTTTCTTAATCTCCCACAGTTCACTTTATTGCCCCATCATTTTTAGTGAAATATTTATTATTTGTTTTATAAAAAATGAATTTATGGTAAAATTAAGAATAATATAATTATCGGGAAAAAATGAAGCTGTGGTAAAATTAAGAATACAATAATTATTGGGAAATCGTTTATTGTTGACATTGGCTCAAATATACACTAGTTAAGGGTTATTTCTAAATGAGAGACAGTTAAGGTTTATGCCAATTGATTTTGAAACTCAAAAACTATTATTTTAGTAGTTAAAACTAAATCCTGAAGGATTTTGAGATCCATTTAGCAGAGTATTAACCAATTTTATTGATAAAGAGCAAAGTTTTAATCAAACCTACAAAGAGCAGAGTACAAATTGAAGGGGTCAATATTTATAAAAGGTGTTATTAAACATTTTCTTGTATGTTTTAAATTGTCGAAATTTATAAAAAAGGGTAAAAAGGTAAGCTCAAAAGTAATTAAATAATAAAGGAAGATGTTCCAGATGTGGTCAAAAAGGAACTCTAGTAGTGTAAAACATTTAGTAAGCACCTGCTTAATGCGGGGTATTTAATTAGTTAAATTAATTAATTCAGTTTTGTACTGTCCCTTTTTGACCACATCTGGGGACCATCTTCCTTCAGTAATGAATTATTTCAAAAATACTATTTTCATAATTCACTATCACAAAATGTGTAAATGGATAAATAAATATTTATTAAAATAATGCAATTAAGTGCAAATAAATACTTATAAGAATTTTAAATAATTAGTAAATTATTTATTAATCGTAAAAGTTATGATCATTTTAATTATGATTCCTACACTCTATTTAACTGCATCCAGAACAATGTATCTTCCTTCGTTAATTATATGGGGTAAATCAATGATCTTATAGTAATTAAATAATAAATGAATTTTTACCTAAAAATCTTGTTCATGGTAAAATTGTTGAATTCATTCATTTTATTATACTTAATAGTCAGAATGTATTCTTAAATTTGTATATAAATTTATACCGTTATCAGCTGATTCATCATCATCATAATCTATTCTTCTTTGCTGCATAGTGGTGTGAGGTTTCTACTTATACAGATGCTTCCATATATCTCTGTCTTCCTCCAATCTTCTCTCTTCCCAACTTAGGTTCCTCTTTTGTAAGACTTGTTTTATGTTCTGCTCCCATGTGATTCTTGGCCTAACTCTAGGTCATCTCCCTTTAACCTTGACTTCATTAGCCTTTCTGCCCAAACAGTGATTTGGCATTCTAAGGAGATATCCCAGCCACGTTAATTAGGATTCCTTTATTTTAGTTAGTACGGGATTGACAAGGAGACTGAAACGTATGACAGTATTCCTAATCCTACCCTGTGTGGTTCTGCCTTCCAGCTACCTTAGGCATCATATTCCCATAGCTTTAATCAATCTTGTATGTTTTGTTGTTATTGTCCAGGACTTGAAGGCAAATGTGAATAGTGGTACTATGGTTTACTTATATATCTTAATTTTGGTCTCCTTTCTCGCCTCTTTTCTATTGAAGAAACCTTTATTTAAAGCCCAAAACAATTTTCCTGTAGCTTTAACACATTACTGAATTTTATTTCAACTCATGTAGACGAGCCCTATGTCATTTAAATGTTCTAACCTGTTCAAGCCTGACCCTATTACCCTCATATTACTCTCCTAGATTTTTTGCCAATTCACATTAATTTTAATATTTGTTAAGAGTATTTCCTGTTCGTGAATATTTAAATTGTACTGTGGGTCTCTGTCAATATTTGTAAATACTGACATCATCTGCAAAGCGAAGTTCTCTATACTGTCAATTTCTATCTAATCTCAGATTTGGTCCTAGGATCTAATCTTTCTTTCTTTTACCTTCTTTGTTCCCTTCCCCTTCACTTTGTTTACTCTTAATTAACTCATTAGTATTCTTTAGTAGATGCTGTTTCCATCGTGCTTTCTTTTCAGTTATAATTATTTTGACTCTCTATCCACCTGTATGATGCTGGAATTGAAAAATATAATTATAGCTAGCAGCACCGGAAGAATCTGAAATTAGAGTGAACCTGCAGCCATGTTCACTGTACAAAGTTTAATATGGATAGCTAAAATAGATTCTAATTTATTTATTTTAATTATTAAGTAAGAGTTTATCTTGTATAATTAATGACTCTAATCAATTTCTGTGGCTCAAAAACCCTTATTCTGAAAGTTCAGCAAAATCCTTCTGCGGGATTTCAAGATTCCCAGGCTGTACTTAATTGGTCTTAAATTGCAGTATACCAGGTGGAAACTTGAGCCTGTCCGTTGTTCTTTTCAGCACCATATGGAGGATTAGAATAAAAAACAAAAGCCTAACACTGCAGTGTTTATTAAATTTACCACAAATTCTCTGGGGAGGTAATTTCCTGTCCTCACAATGTTTCTCTGACAATTGTAATGGCTTTAGCAGAAAACATTTGGCCCTGAAATATATTATATTCTTTCAAAGCTTTGATAAAAATTCCTTGCTTCCTTATTATGCTAAATGCTTTTTAGAGAATAGCAAAATATGCTGAAAGTTCTTTTTCTCTGTTATTTGTCCCATAGTGAATATCTAATATTGGGTACTCCAGCTACTGACAGACATAGACATTTCTTGAAGTATAGAATATAGACTTAGAAAAAATTAATTAATTGTATTTATTTAGTTTTTCAGATTAAAATTTCTCAAATAAAAAATTATTACTATTAGTAGATTTGTATTTGATGAAATATTTTTCATTGTATATGATTGCTTAACACATTTATATTTTATCAAGAATATCAGTACATTGATATAATAATTAATAGTAATTTAATAAAATCAAGTAAAAAATTTTTCCTTTAACTTCTCGAATTATCAATCTAAAAAGTATTAATTTTTGTTCTTTTGTTTTCTAGTTTGATCCAGATGTAGTTATTGTAAGTAAATTTAAAACAGCTAGAAGTACTGCATCTAATTTTTTGTATGTATTTTTAAATAAATGCAGTAGTAAATCTGAAGAGATTGATTACCGTCCACTTTTTGAGAATTTTGTTCAAGACTTGCTTACGACTGTCAATAAACCGGAATGGCCAGCTGCTGAACTGATGCTCAGTGTTTTAGGGAATTTGTTGGTAAGGATTTGTTAGGTTTTCATTTTGAATTTATTTCAGTGGTTTAAATTAAATTAAAATTAACTTGATTTTTTTATTTCATACAATACAAGGACAGTATGTTAAAAAGTTGCATTAAGCGTATATTCGGGGTATTCATGATGTTTTGTTAAATGTTAAATGTTTTACCATGTTAAATGTTATAACTATAAGATTGTGAGCAGCCCTATTTGAAGTCATGTTAAACGTTAAATGCATAAGAGCCCCTAGCGGATTTTCTCAGCAACTTGTTGTATAAGCCTTTTTGTTTATAACCTTCCTTCCAGACCCTCATGTTATTGTTTACTTCAGTTTTGATTTAAGTAATTAATTACAACATGCCTAGAGTGAGTGTAAAGTGGAATTTGTGTGAAAGTTTAGCTTATGAAATGAAATGAAAAAATAACTTTATTCTGGGACATATGTCCCCTAAGAATAATTACATGGTTCATATAGTGAGATTTTTATCTGGCGAGCGTTTACAAATTTTCAGATAGTAGAATGAAATTACATTGTTTTTTTTTACTCAAATGTATCATTAAAATTATCCATTCTGGTTTAATAACAGGGATATGAATACCACAAACACACAAAAGAACTGAGCTGTCACAACAAAAATGGTGGCGATCTCAACTGGTCTATTGTGTGACATCATTCTCCATTTAACAGACCAAGTAACAGACTCTCAGCCATGTTAAATGTTATTTCGTTTTACCACGGTAAAAGAAGGCAATTTTTTTCGATTTAACATGAGTTTTTCCATTTAACATGGATCATGAATACCCCTATAGTTTGCTTATCTAAGCTGTGTTATCTGAGCTTTACTTATGATAAATTTGATCTTCTAGGTAAATAACTTTGTCAACAAAAGTTTAGAAATGTCACTTCGTGTTGCCTCTCTTGACTATCTTGGTGTCGTAGCTGCAAGATTACGGAAAGATGCTGTTGTTTCTCAGTTAAAACTCAGTACTATTGATCAAATTATTAAAGAAGTTCAAATGGAAGAAATGAAAGATGAAGAAGGTTATGCTAAAGTAAGATAATATATATATTAAAAAAAAAAACAGTTTGAATCATGTCATTTGAGTAACATAGTATGCTTTATTAAATTATTTTACTTTTTTTTTAGGGTGACATTAAACCTGTTGAAAATGATGAAGAACGGACACAATTTTTGCAAAGGGTTCTTCTCGATTATCTAGCTATGCGTGGTCAACAAGAACCTGTTCTTTCCCATGCTAGACATTTTTACCTTGCACAGTGGTATCAGGATAATTGTGTTCAGATCTCGTCTTCTACATCTAAGAAAACTTCTAAAAGAAAGAGAAAGTCAGGCAGAAGAAAGATAGGTAATTATGACTATTGATATCATGAAATAATTTTGATAATTGATAATTTTTTTCTGTAATTATTATTTTGTGAATTTTGTTTTTTTTATTATTGTAGATTCAAGTGATGAAGAATTATCTTCAGAGGAAGATGACGTAAATGACACTAAAGTTAGTGAAGATCCAGTCGAGGCTTATCGTCAGTCTGAGGTCCGAAAACGGTTCTTATTGAGTAAAATCCGTCCTTTTGAAGATCATGTGTCAACTGATGGAACTAAAACACATATTTTACAAACATATATTGATTATGGCAGTGCAGAATTAGTAGCTCGTTACTTGGCATCAAAAAGACCTTTTTCACAAAGTTTCGATGTTTATTTGAAACATGTAAGATCTTTAATATGATAAAATTAAATTTAAATGTTTTATAAGTCTCACTTATTAAAGATTTCTGTTAATTTTTTTTTACAATTTTTTTTATAGATTCTGAAAGTATTGACGGAGACTTCTGTTTTAATTAGAACAAAAGCGATGAAATGTTTAACATCAATTGTAGAAGTTGATCCTGGTGTTTTAGGATTAAAAGAAATGCAGCTTGGTGTAAGTAAAGATTATTAAAATGTTAAACTATACCATTTTATTTGAATAGTTAGGCTATACTATGTTAATAAAGAAAATAAACTGGTAACATGGGGGAAATAGTTATAAAATAATTTGTACTCTAAAGGATATCTTTCTAATTTTTCTAATATATATTGCACCATTTCAAAAATAATGACATTCCTTCTAAGAATTATTATAATGGTGTGAAATCTGAATTTTCTATCTAAATTTTTTTCTTTCAATATTTAATATTAATATTTATTGAGCAACTACTTGGTTTTATCTGATGAGCTATTACCATGATCCTTTATTTCAGCTACTTCTAGATTTTTTTACTAAAAAATAATTTTTTATTTTAAACTGAAATTTCATATTTTTAAAGAAATCATCAGTCTTCGATAGCCATTACATAACATTTTTCTACCCACCTTTAATCAATGATGTATGTATATTTGTTGATTTTACTTTATTTATTTATTTTTTTGTATCAATATAATTTTATTCCAGGTTAGTCATTCATTTCTTGATCATTCTACGTCTGTAAGAGAAGCTGCTGTAGACTTGGTTGGAAAATTTATTCTGAGTCGTCCTGAATTGATCCCGAAATATTATGACATGCTTTCAGCTAGAATTCTGGTATGCATTTTTTTTTTTTTTTTTTTGTTAACAGAATTAGTGTTGAGAGATTTATTATTATGCTTTTTATATATTTTAACATTAATTTTTATTGATATGTATTTTTTATGGTTTTACTAATTGTTCTATGCTATTATTAATTGTAAAGAAACTAATTATCAATGCTCATCAACTTTTTTGTGATTCCTTATACAGAGCAACTTTTTATGCCCACTTCGGTCTCTGTTATTGCACCTATTACTGATGTAAGTCATGCGTTTCTGTATTGTATAGCTGTCTGAATTCTATAGCTATCTTATTCTTTTTTTAGACCAAATATGTAACACATTGTTTTCAAAAACCTTCGGCTGATCTAGCTGGAATCATTGTTTTGTATGAGTTGTGTGTTTTAAAAGAAAACAGAAGAAGAGATCCAGATGGACTAAGCAGTAGTTGCATTATACATGCAAGGGTAGGGGTTCAAAAGGAACCTTTACTTGCCCAACCGTGAAGAGTAGTGAAAAGAAAAGAAATGAACTGCCAAATTTTGTTATTGTTGAATTTTAAATAAGCGAATATAATAAATGAAAGGGATTTAAAACAAAATATAGAACTTAACTTATATGTATAACAAAAATTAACTTGTAGGGTAACAAATGAGAAGAAAAAAATTCTTCATATCACTGGTGATTGATGGGGCTCTGGCTGAGGATAGGTTTTTTTCCCAGGTTGATCTCATGGAGGTAAATCGACGAACATACTGCCTGCCTTGCCCTTAAGGAGGATGAGCCAGAATTGGAGCTCACCCTCTATGTTGAAGTGACAAAGTAGACGTAGATGGCCAGACTGCTGGCTACTAAAGTGGCTCCAAGAAGTGACGAGCTGGTTTGTGTGTACACATTTGGTGTATAAACAACAACAGAGAGTTGATTTGTTTTTGTCTTTTATGACATCTATTACATAATCGATTATTGGACCATATGTTAATGTCATTAATGGTTAATGATTACACATACATTAATGTGTAATCTTTTAAATCATCTCAGTGAAAGTAATTTGAATGATTATAAAAATTATTTAAGAATGATTGATCAATTATGAGGTCAAATTCAACAACTTTATCTTGATGTTAGTTCAAAGTTGAATACACAAGATAATTTACATTGTGAAGGGTCTGAGGGTTAGATATGAATGAATTATTGACAAATGATGTAATTACTACAACTTGATACATACATACATGTGTAGTACTACGTTTTAGTACTGTGGCTGGTCCTTCTCCAAAAGATTTCACCCCAGTTGTTGCGATCAATTGTCGTAGCTCTCCAGTTTCTAGCTCCAAGCTGGAGCCATACATTCGTCGATAGAACACAAAGTTGGAGCCATGCATCAGCTGAAACGGAGTCATCCCATCTAACATTTTACTCACCAACTCATTTTTTCCCATGAAGTTTCTCATGAGGTTCCCATCTCAGCATTATCCATTCATGCACAGTGCCGGCCTACTGAAGTCACTCCAGCCTGACATACCTGTTGAGTGGATATCCTTGTAGATTCCCACTTCCTCCTCCAAAAGCTGCCTTCCCCTACAGGAACAAAAATTCTTAGGAATATTCTCATGAAGATGAAACGTCAATTTTCATCTGTTTTAGTATATCAGAGTGTATCAGTCTCTGAAGAAGTCTTCTATAAGAAATATCTGGAAGAAAAATTTGCCCTATGGAGGGGGAAAAAAAAAAACCAAATGACAAGATAATTCAGGATAGAACTTAAAAAACTATTGTATTATAAAATTAAATCTGGAAGTACGATATATTCTGTCTTTTAACGATTACAAAGTTACTGAGTTGATTAAATGAAAAGTCTTATCAGTTTAGTTTATAAAACCCAGATTTAGGTCTTAAGAATTTCCTTTACCTGATTTCTGTAAGTCTCCAGTTTGCCAACTACTAAAATGGAGACTGATATGGTATGCCTTATTTCTTTTATAGCAGTGTTGAACAGCAATTTATTATTAAGTGTTTTTGTTACTATTAATCATTTTTATGTGCTATTGCTTATGAATATTATATGAAGCATTGAGAACCAGGGTGAACCAACTCACCTGTCCTAATATTAAGAAAAACCCTTTGGGTAGATGATTTTACAAATTTTTACCAAACTGCTTTAGACTAGTAAAGATGAATTTAGTCCCTTTTGGTTATTTAGGGACAAATTTGAAAAATATTTTAGATTCAACACCAAAAAATAGTTTTATTTCTCAGTTTTCATTTTGTGGAACACTCCACTCTGATTCTCAATGCCTCATGTTATTGCCATTTGGTATACATAGGTTGCCAAACCATGTCATATTTGGTTACTATTTTATTTTTTTAGGATACTGGTGTTAGTGTGAGGAAAAGAGTTATTAAAATCTTGAAAGATGTATGCATTGAATGCCCAGATTTTCCTAAGATTCCTGAAATTTGTGTGAAGATTATTCGGAGGGTTAATGATGAAGATGGTAATTGTAGAAACATTATTCATTTGTTCTTATAGATTGTCTGTTAATCAATATTGAAGGAACTGCTACTGTTTTTTTTTTTTTTTTACTTATCCACTATTATTATTTTTTAATTAAAAAAAAACTTAAGATTAAATTTGATACTTTTGCTCTCATTGCTTTGTTCCCATTATATTTTTTTTTCTTTTAGGAATTAGGAAACTGGTGCTGGAAGTTTTTCAAAATATGTGGTTTACACCTGTCAAAGAGCGTCCAGTTTTAGATTCTGATGCTTTGGTCAGGAAAGTAATGAACATAACTGATGTTGTTGCAGCATCTAATGACATAAGTATTGAATGGTTTGAGCAGCTTTTGCTTAGTGTAAGTTTATAATGCACTTAATTTTTCATGCTAATATTTAAAAAAAATTAATATTGTTCTGCCAAATAATTGTCAAGTTATCAATTTTATAGCTTTTTAAACCCAGAGAAGATAAAGAAGAAACTGTTAATAAAGTGCAAGTTGAAGTTCCTAGGAGTATATTAGTAGCTTGTCGACAAATAGTGGATTGTCTTGTTGAAACAGTTATTCAATTAGATAACAATGATGGTGACCCTCAAAGACTTGTATCTTGTCTGGTGATGCTAAATCTGTTTGCTAAAATCCGACCTCAGCTGTTAGTTGTTCATGCAACTACTTTACAGCCATATCTATCATTAAAATGCAAGGTAAGTTAATTTATCTGTATTATTCTTATTATTATGTAAGTTAACATAATTAAGGAAATAAACATATAAAGTTATATATTCTTCATATAAAGTTCTCCTCATTCATTATCCACGGTCAACTATCTCTCATAATTATAAAGTTATATAAACTTTGAATAATAATATAAAGTTATATATTTTACTTACATATTTAATTACCTATATATACATTTTATTTCCAACTTCTTTCATTACTTTAATTTTATCAATTTTCATTGTGTACAATTATTTACCTTAATCATTCTATATATCCTTTTATTCATTGATTGTTATCTTGTTTTTTCTTCTTAGCCCAGATGAAGGCTAGAAATTCTGGCCGAAATGTTGGCACGAATAAATAATTTTTTTAACTTATTTCTGTTATTCTCTGACCGCACCCCCAACCATCTTCTCCTCTTATATATTTTCCACAGTCAACTATCTTCTTATCAGTACTATTTCATTAACTGAAAAAGCTAAAGCTGCTGTATTTGCAATAGTTTAAGGGGCCTCGATTCTATGCTACCAAGCCTCCTTGCAGAGTTGCTTCAGTTGGATTGTTTTTCCTCCAATCTTTTGAATTTATTTTTGATTTAAAATTCTAGGCCTACCACATAGCCTCTTGCTAGTGGGTCAAGCTTTCATTGCCTTTCTGGGTTCTCAGTCCTCGCTCATTTGACAATCATGGCCAAACCACTTAAGCTGTCTTTTATCTAGGGTGGATTTTAGTGCAGGAATTTTCAGCTCCTCCCT
Source organism: Halyomorpha halys (assembly GCF_000696795.3). Lineage (NCBI taxonomy): Eukaryota > Metazoa > Arthropoda > Insecta > Hemiptera > Pentatomidae > Halyomorpha > Halyomorpha halys. Next base: position 403,039 of record NW_027107431.1, on the reverse strand, counting down.
AAATCCTTCATTTGTTATGCGGTCTCTATATACTGCATTTTTTTACGATAAATTTAAGGAGATTGTTGTATTTACTGTTTCCTAACAAATTTAAGCTAGTTTTTTATTATTACAGTTTGTGAAACAATGAAAATATCCAAAATGACTTAGATACTGATACTTCAATAGACAAATAGTTAGATAGAACAGTTGTTTTTCCTTAATAACTTTTTTCTTTTGCATCTCATTGCAAAATACATAATAAATAATCTTAAAGAGAATTAAATTGGTTTATAAGATTCTTACAACATATTTACAATTACTCGCAAATAGCTGACAAGAATTATTGATGTAACAATTTAGGTTAAAGTGGACTGGACTGAAAGTATTACTCTCTGTTCAAATTAGTGTTTCTGAATATATCATCCATTATGTAGGGGTTGTTCAGGAGATCCATGTAAATTCTAGGGTCTTAAAAAAAAGTTTCAACACAATATAAATTTCTATATTTCGATAAAATAAAATTTGAAAATGGAACTTAAATTTTATATTAATTAGATAGCAAAAAATGTATCAGATTTTGTTGTTTTGGAACAGATGTTAATGTATTTAATTGATAATTTCACAATTTGTACATCTGCATCTACTGCTACACTCAGGCACCATTTGTACATGCTCAAATCCCTTCCGAAGCTAAGATATAAATTTGATTTTTTTTTTTATTTGATATTGGTATCTGTATAAATACTGTACCATCAAAGTGTACAAAAGTAAAACCTAGAACGATGAACTCTTTTTGTGCTACTTTTATTTTCTTTATTGGATTAACCTAACATTAGATTATAACATGATATAGTTATAAGCAGGTCACTTATAAGACCAAAATTGTGTTCGAATGAACATTTCCAACGCTCTGTAGATGCAGTTTAAGAGCAATAAATCAAAGGTTTTGGCGCTGATTAATTAATGTAGAAGTAACTTGGATACACCATTATACGCTCGAAATAAAAATACAGTCTTTCAGTGTGAAAGCTTAGAAAAATTTAAATTTTCTCTCATTGCAAATGCATCTTTTTGATAAAAGTGACAATGGAAAAGGAACTAATTCATAGTCTAAGTCTTCTTTTTTTTTTTTACAAATAATCCAATAATAAAGTAATAATAAAATAAATGAAAGAATCCAGAACTACGAGGGTGGTCTAAAAAGTTTCCGACTCAACAAACATACAAGACATTTTTTCTCTGAAATTTTTATTTTATTTTCCAATATAGTCTCCTTGTAACTACACACTTCTCCCAGCGATGCTTCCATCTCTGTAACCCGTCCAAAAAGTACTCGGTGTATTTCCTGCAAAATAATTGTTCACGAAGGTCTTTGTCTCTTCATTTGACGAAAATCGTCCTTGAGCGCAATTTTTAGATGAGGGGACAAAAATAAGTCGCTTGGGGCTAGATCTGGTGAGTAAGGCGGATGGTCTAGCAGTTTAAACCGTAATTCATGGATTTTCGCCATGGTAACTGCTGAGGTGTGAGACAGTGCTAGTTGGTGAAACAGGATTTTATTTTTCTTCAAATGTGGCCATTTTTCCACAATTTCTGGCTTCGGCTTGTCAAGTAATGATGCATGGTATGCTGCTGTAATGATTTTTCCTTTTTGAAGATAGTCGATTAAAATAACTCCATGACTATCCCAAAAAAACAGTCACCATCACTTTTCCAGCCAAGAAAACAGTTTTTGGAGCCGGTTCCCTCTTTGTAGTCCACTGTTAAGACTATATTTTTGTTTCGGGCATATAACGGTGTATTCAAGTTACTTCTACATTAATTAATCGGCACCAAAACCTTTGATTTGTTGCACCTACAGAGCGTTGGAAATGTTCATTCAAACACATTTTTGGTCTAAAGTGAGCAAACGTGGCACCCAACGTGCGGACAACTTTCTCATACCAAACATGTTCTTTTGACATTTTCATAACCTCTGCTATCTCTCTCACTTTAATTTGACGGTTGTCTAGCACCATTTGGTGAACTTAGGCAATGTTTTCGTCAGTAGTTCAAGTTTTTGGACGTCTCGAACATTCATCGTCTTCCAAGATCTTATGGTCACGTTTAAATTCAGCTGCCCAAAATTGTGGTAAATAATAGTGCAGAATCCCCATACACAGAATCCAACTCATCTTTGATTTGCCTTTCAAAAACTAATATTTAATGTCAGCTCTATACTCGATTTTGTCCATTTTCATAAAAACACTCATATGATCTCACTCAAACGACTGTTATATAAACACTGCGTGTCCAAAAGGCTGAAACTTTGGTGGGTAACTGTCACTTGTTTTTATTTACGAGTGCTGCCATCTTCACATTGCGGTCGTAAACTTTTCAGACCACCCTCGTAATTATTGTTTGTCATGTTGATATAGTTAAAAACTGTTACCAGAGAAAGCACGTTGTGTCTAAAATGTACATTCTCAAACTTGCTATTCAGATTTCATTCATTCCTCTAAAACCAACCTCCCAGAACATGTGCTGGTTGTTATTGTCTGCAATCACTTCATTACTTAGTGACATTTAAGAGCTACAAAAAGTTCTGTGATTCAGGAACTATAATACAGGAAGATCATGTCAGTATGTTGTTCCACAGTAGCTGATTCACATCTATCCTAGTTCCCAATTTCATCATAAGCATTTTGTAATATAGCTAACCCCAGAATCCAGTGAGTGAGAAAGCTATTTATACCTCAATAAAAAATGTGATTATCTACATACACAAGATATGCTAGTTGAAGATATAATGAATCCATTAGAATTTCAAAAATTTACTACCAATGGCTACTTTACAATCAGATCCTTTGATAACGTTTCTTTGGGGATGTAGGTTGAATATGAGCAAACTTTCATGGAAATAATGAAGAGTTCTGAGGGGTTGACTTGTGGTTGAGGTAAAAATAACAGTGTTCTCACTCAGTGCACTCTGGGATTAGTTGCGTTACAAAATGTCTATGAAGAAATTGAGAACTACTATAGATGTTTAGCAGTTACTATGGAACAACAATGGACACGAGATGTTCCTATATCAGCAAAGATAATAGTGACCTTCATAAACAAACTGAGTGGTTTTCCAGTCTCAATCCTTTTGCAGTTGTAAGTACATAATGTCTATAAGTAATGGAGTGATAACCTCAACTACCGTCTATTTCACAGCATTTGAAAAAAGAAAGCACAAACTCAAAATTGATCGGTATTGATGAAAATTTCTTTGCAACCAAGATCTCACATTAAGATTTGTGGAAGTCAAAGAAAAATTTAAGCCAGAATCATAGAGATGTTATTAATTGCTACATTTGTGTTGAATGTCATTTGCTTTTAATTCTTATTCTCTCCTTCCATTTGAATTCATGGAATAAACTATTCATATTATTGAACTTTTATCTTTGATGTCACAATTCTTTTCATTAGAAGTTGACAATTATCTTAAGTAAACTAGTTTCTCATCGTTATTTAGTATTTATCTGGATAATTTAAAAAATAGGCAGTCATGTTTTTAAGTTATTATTTTACTCTTATAAAAGTTTCCTTTATACTTATTATCTTTAATTTCCAGACCCAAGGAGACTACCAGGTTATCAGTTGTGTGGCTCGTACATTGGAACTCGTTGTTCCCTTGATTGAACACCCAAGTGAAATGTTCCTGTCTAGACTGGAAGAAGATTCTGTAAAACTAATGATGCAACAAGATCCTTCAGTTGTCTTAAGTTGTGTTTCTTGTCTTGGTTCAATTGTGAATAATGTCACCAGAAATTTTCCCTTGATCCGGGATTGTTTAAAAAAATATCATGGTAAGAATAAATTTTATAAGTTATTCTCATTACATGGGTATATAGTTTAATTAGTTTTTATTTTTAAATTTCTATTTATTTAAATAATATCGTACATTTTATTATTTATCTTTTCGAGTAAAACTATTTTTTCAGAAAAATTTGTTGTAAAAAAAACTTATATTTTGGTATCAAATGCATTAATAAAATAAAATTTTGATACTAATTTTTTCCCTTGTTAAATCATTTACTATTTTCTTTTTTAATAAAAAATATATTTAGCAAAATTTACAAATTTAATTGTGTTTAAAAAAAAAACAAAAAAAAAAACGATAATTTTTTGAGTTACTATGGTATTTTTTATTATTTATTTTAGTTCTGAAGTGTTGATAGTTGACTGTATTATAAGGATTGTATAGTAGTTAGGGAATGAATCAGTGCAACATTAAACACAAATCAATAAATTTTTATGTTGTATTGACCAATGCCCGGACTTGTATATAATATATAATCCTTTCTTAATTTCTAAAATAACATACTGCTACCCATCCTATAACAGGTTTTTTTTTTTTTCATATTAGTACTTACAGGTATTAGATTTAGTGTACCAATTCCAGAAAGTTTTGTCTATTCATTATTCTCTTTGTGGGACATCTATTATTGTAATATGGGTGTGTTTTAATATTATAATATGCTGAGATTCATTTTAATATGATTCCAGATTTTGTAATACTGCATAAAAGTTGTTTTTTCAATGTTTGCATGCTCTTTTTTTTTTTCAATTTTATTATGTATAAATAAATGATTATACGTAAATCAGAAGATGTGGTCAAGAAAAGAATCGTTCTTCTTGACCGCAGCTCTGACCATCTTCAAATATTTTTTTTATTATTTTAGAAGTTATTCAAATTTTAATTAGTATTCATTATGATTTATATTAGATTAAATATTATGTTTTAATAAAGATGTTGATAAATTTTATTTCTATTTAATTCTAGGATTTTTAAAGGCAACAAGAGCTATGTTAGAAAATAATACAGAAGGTGCCATTGCTTTTCATTTACGTATGAAACCATCTTTTAGAAGATCCTTGTTTGTTGTTGGGCTCCTACTGAGATTCTTCGACTTCACTGATCCTGAAGTTATTGGTGATCAACTTCCTGTAAGTTTTTTAAATCTTATTTTAATAAATAAAGTATTTCTAGAAATTTTTTGTACTTTGTAATTTTTATAACTTTTTAAATGATAGTTTTATATTGGTTGACCTGTAATCATTATAAACATGATACTGGAACTTTATTAAGTATATATTAAGGTACCAAACGACACCAGTTGTTGGAAATTTGAATTAAGAGAAGTAATTCAATTGAAACTTGAAACTTCTGAATGACTTTATTTCAGGTATGTTTCACATCTCTGCCAGGGCGAGTTTGAAACATACCTAGTGCTCAGGCCTGAATATTTAATGAAAAAGGGATTTTTAATTTTGTTTAATGTAAAATCAAATTTTATTTTATTTATTGATGGTTGAACATAGATAAATCAATGAGATGGTATTTAATGCCATCATTTCAACCCCCATTGTAGGTCTTCATCAGGGTTAAAAAAATAAATAAAAAAGAAACCTAGAACTAGTTGAAACTAAGGTAGAAGTGTAAAAGTGACTTAAGTAAAAAACTGACTTAAATGTAGGTAGGCGTATATAAATGACATAAAAACAAAAGAGAAAGAGATAACAAGAAATTTACAAATGAAAATTAAAACTGACATAGTAAGTACTAAGTTATTAAGTGATAAATCAATAATACTTAGCCAAATGTAAACCTCCAAAATTTTAGACTTTTTTCTCTTTGTGATCTTCAACTTTTAAATAGCCCACCCTAGTGAAAGCTTTATTTTATAGGTGATTTAAGAACATTAAATTATGTGTTGAATGAATGCCTAACATAAATTTGGTCCTGGATTATGATCTGAATCAACAGTGAAAAAAAAATAATTTTTATGAATTTTGTTAAGTAATTCAATACTTAAATACTTTAGGATGGTAGTGGAATTAGTAAATTGAACTATTGAAAAAATCTAGTGATTTTAATTTGAAAAGGATAGATTGGGTTATAGAATCAAAGACTAAAGGGTCTATTCTGGTCTAATAAAAATCATTGGAAGGGTGCAAGATGTGCACTATTAATGTGACTACTGAAACATTTAAATGTTTTCTTAATTTTAATATTTGAATTTAAATCATGAATATATATATATTTTTTTAGAGTAATATCAAAGATGAAGTGATTGATACATTCCTTTATTTTTTACATCGTGATCAAGATTCTCAGCATTATACCATGAAAGCTCTTGGTTCTGTTTGCATCAGACATTATGAACTTATGTTAACAGATGAGTTAAAAACTCTTTATCATCAATATTTATCGGATGAGAATGCACCATTACAAATGAAGGTTCAGGTTAGTATGCTTTATAAATAAATTTTATTTCTTAGAAAAAAAAAAACTAATAAAGTTCCTCTTAACATTTTTTTCATTTTGTCTCTCCTTCTTAAGGATAGATGCCCCCTTATTCTTCCTAGCTTCTGGCTCACCTAGAAGTTTCTTGGGTGTCCTACCCACAGGCATCCACTCTACATGGCGCTCAGCCATCTCGACTTGATATTTCTAATAAACGACACCAGATCTGGTTCCTTGAACATTTCTTCAAGCTCATTTTTTCTAATTCTACAGTTGCTTGTAGTGTTAGGAAAAAAAAAATCATTCAAGCCTTTTTTAAAGTAAGCTAAGTTTGAGCTCAACCACAGTATTGAAGGTCCAATACATCCTGTAATATTCCAAAAAAAAAAAAAAAAACTATGCTAAAATATAATTAATAATCCAGATATCTCTTTAACCTTCTTAAATACTAAAAATAGTTATGATTATTTTTGTTGTCAGAAATCAGTCATTGTAAGAAAACAAATTGTCTCTGATTCATTTATTTTAGTAGCTGAGGGGAAAGGAAAGTATATGAGTTATTCTCTGAGCTTCTACATACTACGAGCTCTTCACATTCGATAATTCCTGAGATATAGTTTTTCTAAAAATGAAATTAAAAAAACAAAACAAAACAAAAAACAGAAATCAACATTTAGTGATTTTATTCCAGCAAATATTACAGGAACTACTACTCCTACAAAGATAATCATCAGAAACTTCTGTATGGTTCATTTACCTAGCTTAAATTTGAGTGTTAATAGACGTCTGTACACCCAATAGTATTCTTATTGTTTTACACTATTAACATGATCTTTTTCTGCATGAAATTTTCTGTAAATTGATATCACACAAGATTTTTCCTATGATCTAAAAAAATCCGAGATACCAAAAAAAATTATTTTGTACTCATAGATTTTCATTGACTTTCAGTGTGTCAATAAGGTACGAATAACAAAGAAAAAAATTCAAAGCTTATCTTAGTGGGAATTAGTTCCACCTAAAAACCTTAAACCATAACAGTAAACTGAAATATACTTGTGCGATTATTAATATTGAAATTACATTTGAACTGAAAAATTTCTTATTATAAATGAAAGTAGTTACATTTGACTTGAAAATGTGATAGTAAGAATCCCAATGCATAAATTCAGGGTTCCTTTTAAACGATTCAACCTGTCTGCATCCAGGTTGATTGTATCTGATGAACTTTTAGTCTGAGCATGAGAGAAATACCAGTTTCTTATTCTCGTACTGGCATTTTCTTTTAACAAGGTAGTATTTATTAATTCTTGTCTATTTTTATTCCCAAAAGAGATTCACCTCTGCTTGAGTATTTTCACATCTGGAGAAATGAGTGCTATAACCGCTGTTTCTATCTATGTTTCATGAGTCCTATCAAAGCCTGCAGGGGACACTATCAGTATTATATTATATGTCAGGATTATATGTATTATATACATCAAAAACTGTATTATTCATGATGATTTGTAAAGTATACTTGATTTTATTTCCTCATTCTTAAAGTCAGTGAATTAGTGTTTGTTTTTGTTTTCTAGGTATTAAACAACATTGAGAGCTATCTCTTGGAAGAAGAAAAGAAAATGATTAAACAAGATCAAGAATGTATGTATAATAATTGCTTGTTTTCATTGATTTATTTTTCCAAATTTAATTTTCGAATCAATTTTTTTGTCGTGAGAATTCATCCTTCATAACCAACTTCTTCTTTTATTTATTTGGTGTGATGTATCAGATAATTTACATTACATATCTTGTTTATATCTGCGATTTGTTAAAGTTTATTTTAGTTGTGTAACTGTCTTTGGTAGTAAATATTTTGTATTTTTGGGGTGATAATTGACTTACTATACTTTTGGATACTATTTTTTTTTTTCATTAAAGTTAGGGTAGATATATTTTTTTGATTGACATATAGCCTGGTTTCTGATGGTTTTAATGTTGTTTTTCCCTAGATATTGTCTTCTCATCCTAAAATGCGCATCATTCTACTGTATTGCTTCACCTATAATCTTCAATTTATTCAATATTTGTTTTATCCCTAGGTAGTAATCATTATCTTTCTTTCTATTTCTAGTTTCTTTTCACTATCTGTATTATCAAATGTATTTTGTTTCAAAACATTTAAATTATGTGTACTGAAAATTGTGGTTTACTGAAATCATGGCCCCAGGGAGATTAAAAGATATTCAACATATTTGTTTATGTATATATATATATTCCTGAGGCTCGGCCAATAATAAAACAACTATATTTTATTGTTCTCATAGTCATGCTCACAGTAAAAAAAAAAAAGTTTTTTCTAAATAGAGAATTTTCTACTAATAATTAAATACTAAAATATACAGAATACAAATTAAGATTAATGAGTAGAAACAAGTGTTATATAAATAATAGTATTTTTTATTTATTTATCATAATATGTATTGTATACATTTCAGTGTTTAATAATTAGTTAAGAAAATTCTGTAGTAAAAAAAAAAACTGTTTGGTTTCGCTGTAGGGCTTGACTATGAGAACAATAAAATGTCTAAATATCGCCACAATGTAGTTGTTTTAATATTGATTTGTATTTAAGAACCTTTCAAGTATATTTATGTCAGTTTGTATACGTATTAGTGTCACTAAAATATATGGTATTCAACAAGAATCTTTCATTATTTTAGAATCTGTTTGTTCTTATATTTTAGGGGCAAAGCTTTCCAAAAGGGAAAACTTGAAGGAAATGGGCGATGTAACTTCAGGGATGGCCAGCACTGTGATTCAGATTTATCTTAGGGAAATTTTAGAGGCATTTCTTCATCCTCATCCTGCAGTAAGAAACTCTGCTTTAAAAGTTATTCAGCTAATTTTAGCTCAAGGTCTTGTTCATCCAGTCCAGGTAAGTTTTGTTGATTCTAAGCAATATATATATATATATATATAACCATAATTTTCAGTTGTCCAAAATTGTTAATAGACTGAGGATTCAGGTAGCTTAGGTGTGAGTTTGGCTCTGGCAGAAGATTTATTATATTTTCTATTAGCTGTTGATCGATTTGGGTCAGAAGACCCTCCTAGAGTGTGAGAGTGATGAAAGTGATGAGTGAGTTTCTGGTGCTTTAATTGTAATTGTGACAAGATAGTCTCCTTACTTAACTGTTATTCGAGGAATAACTATAGTAAAACTCTTTATTTATTCTGGGACGAATCCCTTTAGAATAATAATACAAAAAATAGAAATTAGGTTTTATTATCTTACAGAGCAAAAATCTATGTATAAAATAAATGATAACTGACAATAACAGAACATCCACTTAACATACAGTAAAGGCTGTAGTAATAGAGAGTAGAAAGCAAAAACTGCACCACCAGCAAAATCACATAATTAGGTCCAGACTTATCTTTCCTGTAAAATATTTAATAACAATGATTGGAGCTGTCTTTAAAAGGGAAAAATAATTACTTAAATCAAGCAACCTTGTAAAAATTGGCATTGTCGATAAAAACGTTTTTCCATTGTATTAAAAGCTATATTTTGTTTCCTCCTTTCAGCTACCTTGCTATATCTCATTCTATTGGATAGTAATAATAATAGTCTTGGCAATATAATATATGTATATATTATATATCTATATATGTTTTTTTTTCTGTGATATTAATTTTTATCCATATGAAAAAAGATTGTCCATCCTTCAACATAAAATAATAATAACAGTTTTGGCAAAATGTTATCATTATTTTAATTTATGATGTTATGTATTCTCATTTATTCGAATTTTTTGTTAAGGCATTTTTACTTTTTAACTGAAAATGATCCACCACAAATTTAAGGCCAGTTTTAATAAAAAGATATATAAATACTTGACTAATCTAAGCCAAGTTCCTGGACTACTCTATTTACTTTTGTGATTTGATTATGCATACAGTAAGACTTACAGTTGTCAGAACCTGTTCAATTATTAAATGAATTCTATTTCCTGTTTCATTAAGCTTTGTGTAAAATATTAAATTTTATTTAAATCAACATTTTATTATTATTTTTTTATTTATAAATAACAATTAGATTAATTTATCTGATGTTTTATTTAATAAATTGAACAGGCTATTTTCATGTGTGTATATATTTTTAGATTGTTCCCTATTTGATCTGTATGAGTACTGATGAAGACAAAACAGTCAGTAGCAGTGCTGATAAACAGCTTCAAGAAATAGAAAAAAAATATCCTGGTTTTATTCATATGAAGGTACTTATTAAAAATAAATTCATGTATATGTATATGCTTATTGTGTTATCATTAGATGAAAAAGTAATTGTTTCAATTAAAGGACTTCCTTTTTCTTTTATTTCTAGTGTTATACGTTTATTGATGTTCATTTAAAACATTTTAACTTAAATCAATACTTAAGTAGTACAGTAGATCCCTGCTTATCCATCCTAGTCAGGACCAATTCATCCCCGGTTAGGTGGGAGAGCTGATTCATCCAGTGTATATAAAAGGAAAAAACTCCAATATTAATTTAACTGGTGTTGTAAGAATAAAAATTGAAATATAATCCGAAAATAATTTTTGATTGATTAAAAATTAATCAAGGCCATAAATATGTTAGTATATGATGAAGTAAGGAATTTATTTGACCTGTTCATCATAGCTCTAATTTTTTTTTTTTTTAATATGTGATCATTAAGTGTACAAACTATCATTCCGTTTATAATTGTGCATTTTCCCTCTCCAAGATTTTTTGCTATTTCACTACTTAAGTTACTTCTGAAGAAGGTTTAACACAGCTGAACAGAAAAATTTTGTACACTTCCTAGGCTAAACCTTTTCCTTAAATTTAATAATGGAGCATTACCTTTTAACTAAAATGTTTCCTAGAAAATGCACCACTACTAATTGTCCATAATTAATGCATTTTTTTTTTTTTCATTTTCTTGTGAAAGTAATCAAGAATTTTGTTTTGATGATTTGTTGTTTATGTTTGTCTACATAATTAAAAGATTTACGAGAAAATATAAATTTAAAAAAATCCAAATGCTTTTTTTTTTTAATTTCACACTGCTGTCAAAAATTTGCTTTTTGTTATCCTCTTTAGTTTCTTACTTTGTTAATCCCTAAACATACATTGGTCAAGCTTTGGTGTTGTACAAATAACTTCCTCTTTTAGTATGAATAATTTAGTACTGATGACATTAAAAATGCTGAAATTATTTAACTCATTGGAAAAATTTAATTTTTTTTCTTTCTACTTCCAGTTAATGCGGAAAGCTTGTTAAGCAGGGTCCTGCTGTATTCTTATGTACCTTATGTTTTGAAGGAAAGTTTACTTAATGTTTATTTGAACCTTTTATTGATTAAGAATGATATAAATCTATGTTCTGAACAATAAATTGTTAGTTTTAATCTACCATCATATTTCTTGACTATGCTCACATAACGGTAGGGTTATACCGTGGTATTTTTATAGTCAATATAATAGTTACTCATACTTTATTTACAAGATGCAGACAAACCTTTTCTGTATTTTGTCTGCTACCATGTCTCAGACTGGTCGTAAGAACACTTCCTAACCTTATCATTTCTCTTAGACTTAAACTCCTCCAAACTACAAAAGTATTGCATCACTTGAGTTTTTATCTCTAAAATTATGCAACAGTCTAATAATAATAGATAAGTTAAGTAAGATCACTGTTTATTAATGTATAAAAGAGTTAATACATTTTATTTTAATTCCAGTCTATATTAATTCCCTCAGTTCATTTCATGTTGTTTGCTGGATGATTCTCTTTCAGTAAATCCTTTCTTTAGCTTATGTATTGTGTAAAAAGTGCTTTTTATTGTTCCAAAGTGAATAGACAATAACATTTTCTCACAGCAAAGTTTATCAGAGGTAATGGTAATCCGTTTAATTATGTTGCATGAAGAGAGAATCAGTCTGATGCCTTATTATTAACCATTCAATGGTCTCCACAGAAAAATGTTACAGAGCAACAGAAAATTTCACTTGGAGACCCATGTCAGGTCAGACCAATGTATTCAGTTGTTGTATGTTCTTAGAAATTGTTTCTCTATGGCCTGTTAAGTAAAAAAATCTAATTTAAGGAGTCTGGGGTGTATATATTTCTTTCATGATGGTTATAAGAAGGTTGAATGAAGTTAATATGAATGCCAGAGAATAGCAAGTACCAAGTCCAGACCTCAGGCCTAGGATATGATGGGAAAAGGTGTGACAAACTCTCAGGTTCTCGTGAGGATTTTTCATGAACCGAATGATAGCCCTGAGAGAATTGTGGGACAACATACCTGAAGAATTTCTAAACAATTAAATTTGTTGAATGCCTTGATGACTAAATAGAGTTATTAGAGCTAGAGGAGGAGTGACTGGATATTGTTATTGAAATGTTTTTACATTTCGGAGGAATTTGAAAAAATTGAGTTGAATGCCTTGATGACTAAATAGAGTTAGAGGAGGAGTGACTGAATACTGTTATTGAACTGGTTTTACATTTAGAAGGTAGTCGAAAAAATTGCGAGTGGCTTTTAACTGCGAAAAAGCAAAATTGCGAGTTGCTAATACACAGCATACTGATCAGTCCAATAGACAACATTAAATGATGAAGAATTAGTTAAAACCAGTTGAATACATTTTTTTAATTGATTTTTGTTTTTTTCTTCGACTCGTAGAGTTGATAATACTTAGCTAAAGTTTAATATAAATGGTGATGTAGGATTCCCAATGAGTCCAGAATAATGGTTTCCACCATGCTTTGAAACTGGTCCCTCTCAATGCCCATCCTCTCCAAAAAATTACTTGTTGCAAAAGGGATGGTTCCTCTACTTCGGAATCAAAGCCCTTTCACCTAAGATTGTCTCACAAAATACCTCTGTATATTTTCCCTGTAGGTTAAAAATACATTTTGTATATATGTCCTCATTCTCTGCCTGTATCACTCACTTGACACTGATCCTGATCATTCACTTCAAATCTTGTTGTGGGATCCACTAATAATGCTTCCTTTTCAGTCACATTATACACTAGAATGTCTATAAACCTTGCAGAGCCCTCTGTATCTACGCAATACACACCCTGAAAACATTTGTAATTTTTCTTCTTCAGCAGTTTGGATATTCTCTTCTTTATGTTATTGTGCTGGCAGGTAACAAGGAGCATATTGTTCGAACATTTTCCCAATACATGGGTTGGGGTATCTGACAGCAACATTTGCGGCAGAGGATTCCAACATCTCCGTTCGCCTGGCCACCGGTTCCCAGTTCTCCATGAAGGGGAGTGTAGTTCACATTTAATTTCATTGCATTTGTCCATTCGGAGCCAGGGAGTACCTCCCTGTCATACATGAATCTATTAGCCCATTTGTTTGATTTAAAGTGGTGACTACCTATGGAAATAGGTATGGCAGGGATGTCATTTGCATTGGCTCCAATCGTCAAATGACTTCTCTCTTAGGTACTATCTAACTTTCCTTACAGGGAGCGATGCTTCAGTACTATTTGCATCAATGCCTTGTAAATCTACACATTTTCTAATTTCATCCTCAAAATCAAATATTTCCTGGAACAGGGTATCCCTCATTTTATGTAAATACAAAAATTTAATTTTTGTACCCTAGCTTACCCTTTGTTTCCTTTATTGTTAGGGTTGTGTCCTTTGCTTTGGATGATTAAAAATTCTTTTTTTTTTCTGAAAATTCAAAGTGATCCTTGACCAGCAGTTTATATATGTTCCTCATAGTTATGATTTTGCACACTTGATAGGCATATGCTCCTCATTAAGGAGGAAACTATCTATCAGGCATGCGTTCTTCTTGGGCAGTGGTTCCCAACCAGGGTTCTACTAGCCTCTTTCACTGGTTCTGCCACATAATTACCCATTGCAAATGGGTCAATTCACGTCAACTTAACACCGTTTTGAACCTTACCAACTCCCACTACTGGTCTTTTTAGTATTTTATACTTTTTCACAAATTTTTTATTACATTCAAAACTATAAACTTTCATTTAAGTATACATTGGCTCTTAGCTTAAGGACAGCTATAAGACAACTAATATTAAAATTACAATAAAAAAGAGGGATGAAGATATTTATTGAAGCAATTGAGGTATAGTATTCAACAATAAATGTTGAAGCCGGTTTTGAGCCACTTTAGTTGGTAGAGCAAAAAAATTATATTAACAGACCTTTTTGGTTCCTACTCAGGATCCTTCCTGAAGGTGGTTTTCATAATTTAGTTAATTCTTAATAATTACTTATCATAAAAAAATTCTCTGTTTGTAGGTTGTATCAATTATTTAAAATAACAAAACTTAATAAGGAAACAATATAAATGAAAGATTTTCCTGGTTAAATAAAATAATGATAAATATTAACCCTATCACTCAGAAAATTGGCATGTCATATATTAATCTCGATAATAGCTATAGAAATTGTAGTTTATTTTATTACTAATATTTTATTTGAATCAAAGTTTTAAATTTGAGGATACTTGAACTAATTGAGCATGAAGTGACTGTCCAGCAAACAAATATGGTTTATTTCATTATTTTAGTTGTAATTTTACTGCAGGCTAATATTGCTTATTTGATTTAATTGTATGTTTTTTTTTACTGTCTTTTTAGGCCCAAGCTGGTATCAGATTGTCTTACAAATTGCATAAGATTTTGCAATGTAATGACATTGTACGTGGTTATCGGTTGAAAGATGGTGATCTCATACCAAGTGCACTTAATGGTTTTCTTTATTCAATTTTACGTACCAAGCAACAACGAAGAGCTCTTGTTATGTCAATATTAAAACAGTTTGATGAGCAAGCTGTAAGTATATATTATTTGGTCATATTCATTAAACTATATTTTTTATTAATCTTAAGTTCTCATATAATGTTAAATATTTTTTCTATAAAATATGGTATATCCTAATTAAAATAAAGGTTTTTATTTACTTTGAGGTTGTAGGTATACAGTAAATACTAGCTATTTAAATATCTACAATTTTAGATATTTTCACTATCATTATCATATTTTTATATTTAACAATGGCTTTCGCATTTCAGAAACTTAGCCTGCTCCAAATGTTGTATTTAGCTGATAATATGGCATATTTTCCTTACCAAGTTCAAGATGAACCCCTATTTATTATACATCACATTGATATAATTCTATCTGTGACAGGAACAAATTTGTTGCAATCATTTCGTGAGGTAAGCTAGAAATAACTTTCTTTGTTATTATGTTACTTCATTTCAAAGAAATAACCCTTAATACTTCTGTATTCAATTATTGATGTATTTAGGACAACGTTTCAGACTAGCCATCCATTATCGATTCCTATATATTATTACATTAAATATATCATCAACTTATATATAAATGATGGACCATTTGTGAATTAGAAGGTGATGTTCCAGGTTACGGCCAAGAAAAGCAATTAAGAAATAGTTTCAACTATTTCTTAATCGTTTTTCTCTACCGCTATCAACAATTAAGAAATAGTTGAAATATTTCATAATTGTTTTTCTCTACCGCTATCAACAATCAAGAAATAGTTAAAACTATTTTGTAATTGTTTTTCTCTACCGCTATCCGGACCAATTCCTTCTAATAATATCAACCTTTATATAAACTCCTGAAATCTTAATTATTAATAAATTTTAGTTTAACAATATTGTATATTATCAATAATTATTATACCATTTGAGAGAAGCCAAAATTATTTCTGCATATTTTCCTTACGTCATTTCAACATGTATTTTATTATCTTGTGTCAAGGATTCGTTCAAGTATAAAATATGTCTGTAAATTTTTTGTTATTTTAAAATTGATATTACTATAATTCTAACATTTAACAGAATGTATTTTTTACTATTATTGGCTTGAAATTTTTAATTTACTTGTTTTCTTGCAGTCTATCCCCTTGTCTAGTACATATTGGACTGTGCCCATTTCATTTATTTGAAAGATATTTAACCTAATTCAGCCCTCACTAGTTAGCACCTTATTAATTTCCTATCCTAGGTCCATATTCATAAATATTAATTTTGTTTATGATGTTAACAAAATATTGTTTTTGTATCTAATTTGAAATTTACCACTTCTTAAATATTTCTAGTAATGTATATAGATTTTGTTTATGTCTAGTGCTTCCTGATTTTATTATCTGATGCTATACTTAAAATTTTCACTTTATTGAGATCTAAATTGTGCTTAATTTGTATGCTGTTTCATCAATGCTGTGGCATTTATGTTTTGGGGATAATTACGTTCATTTTATGTTATTTAATTCTATTATTTTAGTTTTGAAAAGTTTCATCTATGTAATATTTATTAGTGCATTTTTCATTACAGTTTTCAATTTTATCTTTCGTGTTTATGATGTGCTTACTCAGTTTATTATTATTTTATAATCCAAATTTAACATTTTTATAATTCATATTTGTCACTTTTTTTTTCATCATCTGTGATCCTAGAAATATATTTTAATCTGTAATATTTTTGTAATATCTGATTTTCGCCTATCTTCATATTATTTTTATCATAACCTTTTTTTTTCTTTTATTCCTTCACTTTCTTTGATTATAGTTTAAAATTACTTAAATTTTGGATTTTCTCAACAGATGATTAGTTTAGTTTATTACGGTTCCACTCTAGTATAATATTGTATAATATAAACATATAATATTAGCACTGCTTATGGTGAAATGTTTAAAAATAGCTTATTTTTCTTACCTTTTACCTGTAAATAAAGCTAGAAACACCAAGATATTGAGACAAAATTATTTTGATCTGACTAACATGAATATAAATGTGATTTAAGAGAAAAGATTTAAGTTATATAAGCTATTTATTTATTTAATGTGTGTGTGTGTGTGTGGACCATGCTGAGGACCTTAAACCACAAAAGGTTGGAAAACCGGATATCCTGCATGTGAAAATAGCTATCTATAGACTTAAAAGAAGGAAGGGTAAAAGGATTAGAACTATTAGAACTCATCCTGAAAATACAGGAGGAAGACAGGATACCTGAGGACTGGAACACAGGCCTATTCTGCCCTATCCTGAAAAAGGACTCCATGTATGAGTGTGGTAATTGTAGAGGTATAGCAGTCCTTCCAGTGGCCTTTAAGATAATAATCAATGATGAGTAATCCGAGAGAAAAGAGTCAGGTTTCGACACCAGTTATTATGAGGCTAACACTGAAAACTTAAAAAAAAAACAAAAAAAAAAAAGACCGAGAACAAACACAACTAAAGAAATGATACTACTTTATTGTCTTTCTTAATGATCCTCCAACACTTTCATCTCCTCCCGAATGTCCCCATTACCCTATTTGCTCTCCCAGTCCGAAGCGATTTGTTCGGAGAACCTATAGATCTAGAACCACATACACAGTGCTTCCCACCACCGCCTCTGCCTATCAGAGGCACCCGTTCCTAGTATACCATCGCTATTTTGCTAAAGAGGTCAATTATAGTTACCTATTTGTAGCCCCTCCAGGTGAACATATCTACCTGCAAGTCCATGAGTGGCGTATTCGCCATCGGTGTTTCCTCTTGCATCGCTTTCAGTGGCTGCCTATCATATTTGGTACTCAAGCATAAGTCACACTTACTAATCGTTTCCTGAATCATTCATCGCATGCCCCACCAAAAATACTGACGTTGAAGGGCCTGATACATTTTATTCAGTCCTTGGTAGTTGGTCTTTCCCTGGTGGTACACCATGGTGACCTCCCTCCGTCGATCCTCGTCTTGAAGGGTTTCTACCATTATTGTACAGAGGATGAACGTTCTATCTACGCCTATTTGTTCCACCCTCCAGAGCCTCTTAATCTTTTTCCATACTACCTCGTTTCCCACGTATAAGTGATATGTTCACCCAGCTCTGGACACATCCTTTAGGGCACAACATATCTGGTCGTCTCTGACCCCCGGCATCGATCAAATAGTAGTTATCGAGTTCTTCCTGTATTTATAGAAATCGATCTTCAATAGCCCTGAAGTTCTGGTCTTCCAGACAATCTGGTGCATTCTATCATTAACGATCTTTATTTCCTTTATCTCTGCCGGCCAGTTCTCAGTCGAACTTCCGTCCCCAGTTAACACTTCACCATCGTCACATCCTGCTGTGCTTTGTGTCTCTTCCTCTCCTGGGGTTCACTCCTGCAAAAATTGTTGTATGTCCCCAGATATTTGTCCCTGTTCCTCCTCTATGGCATTGACAGTTATCACATGGGTCAGCGATCACGTTCTCCTTCCCTGGTTTGTACTGTATTAATATGTTATACTGGCTGAGGAGTTCTTTCTATTGGGTTACTCTAGCTGAGGACTCCTTTAATTTAACCACCCATTGAAGGGACCTATGTTCGATATATGCACCCGAAATTTCCTCCCAAATACATATGTGCGAAAATGCTCAATGGTCCCCGCGATTCGCAGTTCTCTTTCCAGGACACTATATCTAGTCTCTGCATCCATGAGCCACCAGTCAGTCTCTGCCTTCACCCACTTTGGACTGTACCACCCCCAACACGTAATCACTCACGTCGTAAAGAGTTGTTCACCAACTCCCAGTCGCCACTCTCCTGGCACCCTCCTCAACTTTCTAGTCTGGATCTTCTTCCCCTCTCCAGGTTTTACATGGTCTGTGTTCTACTCTCCTGGGGTGTACCCTCTGAGTGTTTACCTCCACTGGTTCTCCTGGACTGAACTCTGCGCCGGTACATGTATGGACACTGATTTGCTACAAGCCCCTCATTCCCGTACTCGAAGCATTTAGTGTGTGGGGCATTGAGCCGCAAGGTGTCCTACTTTCCCACATCCATGGCACCCCCTATCTTCTCTCCCAACTCCGTTTCGAGCCTTGTTCTAGTTTGTTCTTCTTTCTTGCTGCCATATGCCTCTTTCTCTTCTTCCTCCTTTGTGTTGTTCTGTTCTGCCCTCTCTCTTCTTCTTTGTTCTCTTCTCTTCCATGGTGTCCCCATAGTCCTAGAGCATGCATACGATGCTGAGTGCCAATTTCCTTCATCGGCCTCCATCCTCAACTCCTTGTCCCTGGCGCTCACATCTATTATCTCCTGCACGCGCATACTCAGCGAATTTACTCTCAGGTATCAGGCCTTCTTTTTACTTGTTTCCTGGGCCAACTGGACCTTGAATATTGTGTCCAGGAAACTCATCCACCACTGCACTATCTCGGCACTGTGGGTCTCCCTCATTTTCTCAGTTATCAAATTGAATTGTTCCAGCAGGACTGCTGCATACTGCCCATTGCTCTGCATGTACTTCTTCTCCCAGAACATATAAAATATGTCCACCAGCTATGCAGTCTCTTTATCAGCCTGTATCTGATTCAGGATGCTACGTTTAGTCCAGCATACCAGAGTGGCCTTCAGAGCAATTGCATCATTTCTATCTAATAATTCTTGGGCCACTTTAGCCTCCATCCATTGCATAATCCAGTTTTTTTAGAAAAATTTAAAAAAACTTGTAAAGGAAAAGAGCCGGTTTTTAACATCACTTAAGTGAGACTAGTACTGAAAACTAAAAAAAAAAAAAAAAAAAAAAAAAAAAAAAAAAAAAAAAAAAAAAAAAAGCAGAGAACAAACTCACACGACTGCAGAACTAATACCACTTTATTTCTTAAAGTGGTATTACTTTATTTCTTAAAGCTTTCTATACAATTTCTATGTTGGATTAATTTCTATGGGAAAGTTAAGATTAAAACCAATAGTATGCCTTTTCATGCCATAACTTATGTATGTATGTATATATATATATATATATATATATATATATATAACTAATAATTGTGATACATTAGAACTAACTTACATAATTTTTAGCAGTAATACTCCTTGTAACTAGAACTAACTTGTGTGAGTTGGTTAAAGTGGACAGTATTAGTTGCATAAAAAACTATGATAAAAAACAATAGACATGACTGGAAGCAATAAAATCTCAAAACGTTGTCACATTAATTGTTTTACTATTGATTGAATGTTAAGCCCATTGAAAAAAAAAATAGAAAGAAAAAGTTGTGTGTGTGTACAGAGAATTTTTCTCTAAAAGTTTTGAAATTTAGGTTTGATTTTCTCTGGATCATAACAGTTCCATGTGGTGTATCTTCTGTGGATATTGTCATTTTCTTTCCTTCTCTAGTAGACATAACTCTAGAATTTCCAATGGAATAGAGTAATTTTTTTTTTTTAATGGATAGTGATAGTAAAGGAAATTTAAGACAAATTCATATCAGCTATTTTTTTTTTAACTGAAGCATCCTTAGTATGGAAATTGCCTAAACCTCAAACAACTTTTTGTGGATTTCGACAATTTCTTGGCCAACCGTGGAAAAAATTTGATATGCCCAAAGAACAAAATTATTATACATTTTATATGTTTAGATTTATACAAATACAATTATTCCTTTTAGAAAATAGTATATTCTTGGCCTTTTTTTTTTAAATTAATAAATAAAAAATGCTTCTCTTAATAGGATAAAATTAATAATTGGATCTTTTATCCTAACATTCAACATACTTTCCTTAATCCCCACTCATAAATTGTCAAAATTTCTCTACCATCTACTCAAAAATTTCTCTACCTACTCCTTTTAAACATTCTTGAAACCTAATCTTGACTTCTTGCACAAATTGATTTCCTTTTGAAGTTTCTTTTAAATCTCTCTAGATTTAAATTTTCAGAACAAACATTTTTTTTTGTCTCTTGTTAATATAAAGTTTTTGAAAATAATTTTTACTATTACTTCTCCATGATCTATTAATGTTAACCTTTTATATTATTATTATTATCCAAGTAACCCTATTGCTAGTTAGGCATATTTAAAGTAAGCATATCATCAATTTAATATTGTCTTTAAATGTTACATAATCGTTTATTATAAATACATATTATGTGAAAATTTAAAACTTGAAAACAAAACAGTAAATAACTAAATTATTATTTCAAAATTTAGGCTCTCCTTCCACTGCATCCTGAGGGCAATAAAAATAATGAAATTGAACTAGATGAAGAGGAGGATGAAGATGAAGAAACACTATTGTCTAGGCTTCCTGAGGATACAACACCATTGCAACATTGCCTTACAGCTTCCCAAGGATGCCTTCTGTTACTAGTTTTGAAACAACATTTGAAAACTATGTATGGCTTCAATGATGCGTGAGTATTAGAGGTTCATTTCTGGGCTGTAATTGTTTCTTATCTAATTTTTAGAAGACATAATTTGAGGTAGGAGTATACTCTTTGCTTAATTTCACTTCTTCTCCGGCTTGAAGCTCTTGGAACTACTCAATGTGGCAAAAATCTAAACAGAAATGTCCTAATTGATAACGCGATTATTTATTTATACAGTAGAATCTGAATATATTGATTAATTGCATGTATACATTCAATTTTCAGTTGTATATGCATTATATAGATATTTTATTTGTTTCTTCTTGTTAGAGTCAAATTTTTAAACAAGTATCTATAAACTAAAGAAAATCCTCTGTCGACGTTAAATAGTAAAGAATGTTAATGATATCCTTTTTCAGCAGTATATTTTGTTTTGCTGTGATGGTTTCAAGGTAGTGGAGTGGCTGGATAATTACTAGCAGACCTAAGGTCAGAAACAACGCTAGAATGTGATGTTTCATGAAGTCCACATGATTTCATGAATGCTTATCAGAGAATGTCTATCAGTGGGGGAGGGCATATGTACCTTTGAAGATGCTTGTATCATAATGGGCTTGTTTTATTTATATCATCTAAATACCAGCATATTTATGAATTCAGATGCAGTCTCCATTCCAAATGTGTTAAGAAAACCAAAACATGGTGAATCAACCAATTCCTTCCATTGATAATTAAATGAAATTAAATTTAATAGTATAAGTAAAAGGAGTAAGAAACCTTTTACTGATGATGCCATTAGAGCATTAATACTGAACAAAAAAGTTATATAAATTTAAACTAAGATATCAGTTTTATCTATAACCTAAGATATCTACTATAACCTCCGGCTCAAGTTCTCTTGTTAAAATCATTATGATTGATCTGCGACTCTTGAAAAATCTCATATAGGTGCAAGCTTATTTACAGGCTTCATATATTCCCATGATTGAGCCCTAATTTTTACAACCTGCACTTCATTTTTCTCTGGGTAATATGCTCTAAAAACGAATGAACCAGCATGGCTTAAGGGTCCAACACCAACACCAAATCTCCTACTTGTAGCCATTACAATCTCCCACAATTAGCCATTGCAACTTTCCTGGCTGCCACAGAGTCAATGCTATTTTGTGAACTTAATAGTGAATATGATTTCTCCCAGTGTATGTCATATGCTTATTTAAAGTAATGAAGAAGTGGTCTATTCCAATTTGGTATTCTTTATTATTGCCAATTTGATCCATGATTGGATTTACCTTCAGTAAACTATACAGTATATAATGAGGTGTTGATAGTTCACTGTAGATAAATATTTGGAGAAGATGGACAGGGAGGGAGGGGGGTTGCGGTGCGGTCAGCAAATAAACAAAAGTATTTATTCATGCTGACATTTCGACCTGAGTTTCAGATATTCATTAGAACAACAACCATCATTCAGAGAAACATAAAAAATTTAAGAAATACTTAACAAACAAATTTGGAAGTATACATAGCAATGAATTAAATAAAAACTAGTTTATTAGAAACAACAATAATAAAAATAGTCAGACCTCCCCCGTTTGATGGAAAAAGAGAATTATCCCTTCTTCAGGGAGTTCATTTACGGGTGGAAGGAGGTGGTTGGCCCCACTCATTTCACAATGGGAAGGGCTTGACCGCCCTAAAATCGGCGAGCCACCGGGATAAGAGAAAGCTGACCCAGACTGAGACTAGGAGGGTTGGACCAGCCTGGCAACTGCAGGAGGACCCAGATGGATGCGTACCAGCAGGACCTACTGGACGGATGCAGTGGACAAGGTGCAGCCCCATTAGTAAGACGCTCAACCGAGTGATAGGCTGCACCACAGTAAAAAGTGTTCCCAATAATAATTAAAAGGAACCCCCCTAACATTGTAATTGTTATAATAAATTTATAAAAGAATGAATAAAAAATTTTTGATTTTTGGGAGGAGTGGAATGCGAAAAAAGGTTTGATCACAACATAGTAATATATGTAGCAATTCACTCAGTAACACCTGTTACTTGCACAACCATATTGAAAATTAAAAAACTCCGTTATGTTTACTTTCATTTTCCGTTCTCTGGGATATAAAGCTCATCACTTGTCATTGCTTATTACTTTTTTTTATTTATATTTGCTTTGATTTTATGTATATTATATCTTTGTCACTTACCAACTGAATATATATATATTTTTTTTTTTCAGTAAAATCACACAATATTCACCTACTGAAAGTGCAAAAACCTATGAAAAAAGTGTGACAAGAAAATGTAATGCCAAGTTTAATCCAAAGGTTATCATACAAAAGCTTATGATGGGTACGCCTCCAAATCAGCTTGATGAAACAGCTAGAAGATCATTGGTTTCTGAATATTTAGAGGTTAATACTTGTTCCTAAAGAATTTTTAACTGTTATGTAAAAATTTAAGCAAATTTATTAACATTTCTTCTATAACATCTTCATTCTAAATTCCCAAGATTTAAAGGAAGTTGGGTTTACTTTATTTATATTTGTGATTTTATTGAACTCAGGGACTTTGTTCCATTTTTATACAATAGGGTATTTAAGGCTTGATTGATACACTTTTTTTTTTATTAGTGTTTTGAAAATTACAAAATGAAACTGGGTAGGTTTTTTTTTATACTGAATCCTGTTTCTTTTGTTAGTAAAGAAGACTTAATTAGCTTTTCCTGTTCTCAGTGCACTTAACCCTGAAATTTCCAGTGGAAAGAGATATTTTCAATGCAAGATTCTCACTTACAATCAAATTTTAAATCTGTAACTTTTCCCTATCCAATGCATCCTGAAGGTGGTAAATGTCTAAAATTGCATACAATTTCTTCATGGTTTTTCACGATTTGTGCGTGAATAGTGCAGAAAATCAAACATAGTAAAGAACATAAATCATTTAGGAATTCAATTTCTCGGAAGAATGCATCATCATAATTGATTGAGAATCCACCATCGCTATAGGAATTTGATTCTCACATTATGATTGAAAGATTTTTGTTTGTTATATTTGTTGATTTTTCATGCAGATTGCAAATTGGCAAAAAACATTAAAATAATGTGTGCAGTTTTTAGTAATTAAACCTTGGATGCATTGTATCAAAAAAATCTGACATAAAATTGTTTTAAAATTAGGTTCTCTATGAGAATATTTTATTGAAAAAAATCCTTTTCCATCCAAAAATTCCAGAGTTGTGTGCTGGAGAAGAGCTGTAAGAGGTTAAAATGTCTACTACCTGTCCTTTTATCTTATTGAGATTCTAATCCGAATGGTGCTAGAAGAAAAAGATGCTATCAACACCGGAGCAGCAAAGAATGATCTTAGGTTCATTTTTGAAACAAACTCATCCTCTTCATTTCCAACCACCTCTATTCCCTAACTCTACCCAATTACCGACCCATTCATCTCAACACCTCGGTTAAAAACCTTGGAGTAATTTTTGATCTCCGCCTTCTTGGAATAAACCTTTATCCTAGATCACTCGAAAATCCATTACTATCAAACAGTTCCAAAGGTTTTGTGATTCTATACCCTGCAAAACCCATCAGCTCCCTTATTTTCCCATGGTTTCACCTGTGTGGTGAATAGCCAGTCAGGCAGGAGATAAGACTTATAAATTATTTCTCTACTTTCTCAACTATCATTCTACCTCATATTTTTTTTAATTAAGCTTGACATAATTTTTTTTTTTTTTTTTATATCTCAATTTCAATTATTTTATTGTTATTTTAAGCCAATAAGTATTTATAAGAATCAATTTTGGAAATTTATTATTTTCATTCGTTTTACGATTTTATTATTTTAATATTGGGGCGTGCATCAGAGCACCTGATTTGGAATGTTGTGGGTTTGATTCCCAAATGGGGTAGTTTTATAAGATTAGGGCCATTCATAGCCAAGTGGTTTAAAGTGCAAACTTTGATTGGCTCATGACTGCAGCAGTGCTGGTTCAAATCAGGCCTTAGGGTCGACTTTTATTTCTGTGGTGGTCCCACGAAATGAAAACTTGACCTCCCACCATTGGTAGAAGAGGGTGGTACCCTGTAGATAACCCCCCTCCTTCCCTGTGTGTCAGAAATGAGCAGGAAGAAGGGGGTCATATAAAAAATTAAATTAAAAGGTTTGTAAGTGTTAAGTGTGGTTAATAATATTTAAATAAGAAGTTATAAAACCTTTAATTAAAAAAAAAAATTATTTACAGAGTTTTTAAATGACCTTATTAGTATTGTTACTGATTTTAGTTTGTTTTGTTTCAGTTTAAAAATCTGATTAATGATTTGGATCCTGATGATCCTGATGATGATGATGACAATACTTCACCTCAGAAGTCATCTGATGGTACTCCATATTCTGGAAGAGTGCGTGAATTCATTGCAAAACGGACAGAACAAACAAACTCTGATCAGCAAGCTGGATCACAGTCAAATGTAAGAGCTTAAATTTATTCATGTCAATATTTTGTAACTATCAAATATTTTTCTGTTTAGAAAAAAAACAAAACACAGGAAGACAACAGATTTTTATGCTCCCAAGCTTGGTTCTTGTAAAATTAAAGATAGACTCTGATGTGTATTTAGGTTATTTGGATAAATAATTAAATTGGTTTTTAATTCTTATTTCCAGTTTGATTTAATTAGTCTTTATATGATGTTATTAGAATGTTGGGTAGATCAGTGAGTAAGGCACTGTACTTCTATCACCTAGGCCTGGGTTCGAACCTGGCTGTGGCTGATAATCATTTTATTGAATAAAAATGGTGTATCATAACATAGCAGTACTATGTTTCAGGTGGTTTAGTTCTTGGCAGAATAAAAATAGAATTATGTTTGGTGGATTTATGTTAGTGAAAAACACTCCTATCAACCATATCTTGAACTATTTACTGAGAGTTAATTTTTGCATTAGTAAAATTCATTTTGCAGGTGTTTTTCATGTTTCCAATAATTCTCTCTTATCTTTGTGTTTCCTGTGGAAGATGGCTGGAATTAATTTTTAAAAAAAGATACTATTTATGATCTTTGACATCATTGCTTTTAAATAAATATTATATTAGTAACGGGTTAATTCTCTTTTAGGATTTATTAATTTAATTCATTGTATTTGAACATAAAATATTCCTCTTCAAATTTCAAATTGTATACTCCTCTTTTAATTATTATAGTTGATATTTTTTATTTTATAGGATGGAAGCAATAATACACCAACTGTTCCCAAGTTAACACTTATTGCTACAAAAGGTCTTGTTAAACAGACTAAAAGCCGCAAGACAGAAAGACATAAAAAACATCACCATAAAAGGAAGAAAAAATACAAGAGTAGTGAAGAGAGTGAAAATGACTATAGTGACCCTGACTTTTCATTATGAACATTCCTTAAGCTATGTGATATATCGGGACCTGAAGTTTCTTTATGTGAAATTATTACTGGGAGGAAATTCACTGATGCACTAGGATATGGCACGTACTTCTTTGAGCGAGAGGGGCCAACTGGTTATGATTGTAAATATGTTAATGTTATGATGTTCTTCCGCAAATGAAATGGGAGTAAAAAATTATCATTAATATTACCTGTAATTAGGTGCTGGAGGCCTTATAATGTAAATTTTTTATGTTGTAATTACTGTCTTTATTACTCTTAAAATTAAGCATGCTCTAAATGGAACTCCTATTTCTAATTCAAGTTGGAGCACAAATCCTCATAGAATTATTTTTTTAATTATTTTAAGAAGATTAATTTTGTTGCCACTACTTTCCAAAGGCCAGCATTGCAACCTTAAGATTATTTATATAAAAAAAATTAATTATTTTTCCCAAATTTGATCACAAAATCGGCACTGCATTTGTGAATTCAAAGTCCGCTGTTGTTGAAATTTTTATTTATCGTGTTATAATTTGTTAAAAGTTTTCGAAGGCCAAGCATTGCAACCTAGAGATTATTTGAAAAAAAAAAATGTTAAGTTTTTATTTTTCCAATGTTGATTACGAAATTTCTCACTCAATACTAAATATGAATTATTAAATTTGAATTTATTGATGTTGACATTTCCTGTTGTTATGATAGTAAGCATTTTTATTCATCAAAGCTTTTTAGAAGATTAATTTGTTATAATTTTTGCCACCTTGTTTCAAAGGTCAATCATTGCAACATGATAATTGAAATAATAAGTTGAACTATTTTTTTTTCTAATTTAGTAATGAAATTTATTTACAATACTGCATATTAATCTATAAATTCGAAGGTTGATATTACAATTTCTTTCTGTTTTGATAGTTAAAATTTGTACTTATTAAAGCTTTTTTGAAGATTAATTTTGTTACCAAGGTATTATTAACATAAAAAATGGGGAAGTATTTTTCAAATGTTGATTACCAAATTGGTTAATCAATAGTAAATATGAGATAGTATATTTGAATATTGATGTTGAAGTTTCCTACTGTAATGATTGTAAACATTTTTATTCATCAAAGCTTTTTTGAAGATCAATTTTTTTAATAATTTTTGCCACCCTGTTTCAAATGCCAATCATTGCAACATGAAAATAATTTAAATAAAAAGTTGAACTATTTTTTTTTCTAATTTGGTAATGAAATTTATTTGCAATACTACGTATTAATCTATAAATCCGAAGGTTGATATATTGCAATTCCTTCTGTTTTGATAATTAAAATTTGTATTTATTAAAGCTTTTTTGAAGATTAATTTTTGTTACAAAGGTATTATTAACATAAAAAATGGACAAATATTGATTACCAAATTGGTTAATCAATACTAAATATGAATTAGTAAATTCTAAGGTTGGAAATTCTGAAATTTTTTATGGTTTGATATTTATTTTTTTATATTATATTTATTTATAAAAAGAGTTATTTTTCTACATCCCTTTGGCACTATCTATAGAAGGGCAAAAGATTATTGCACCCTTATGATTTTTAAGACTTAAAAATAAAACAAATACTTTTCCAATGTTGGATAAAAAATTGCTTTGTCGTAATTAAATATGAATTAGTAAATTATATGATTGATAATGTTGAAATTTGGTGCTGTTTGTTATTTAATTTTTTTTTTTCTTTTCTTACTTAGTTTCAAATATTGTTTAGTAATTAAAAACTTGATTTGAAACTACCCTATGAAAAGGTTTGTTTGTTCAAAGTTAATGATTTTTTTTTTATAGCCTATTAAATATGTGATTTTCTAAATTTATGATTAAATGAAAATATGAATTTATAACTATTTTAAAAATAGTTTAAGATTTTGAAGGACCGTATCTCTGCCTTCTGTTTTCTATTTTTAATCTGAAATAGTGTGGAGATTTCTGAATTCCAAATATCAATTTCTTTGGAATATTGTTCGATTGTATGTTTGTTTTTTTTTACTACACTTCAAGTTGAAAAGTATTTGTTATGCCAGCAGATAAATTTATTGAAATTACATTTTTTTATTATTTAGGCAATAGTTTTTTTTTTTTTTTTTTTTTTACTGAAGTGAGTGGTCATCAAAATTTTTCATCGATAGCTTACTGCTAGTAACTTTGGTTAGTTTTTTCATTTATCTAATCTATTTATGTTATGGAGTTAATTACCTTTTCCTCTTAGTTGATTTTTAAAATATTTTCCCATAAGATTGGTTCTTTAATTGGATATATGCTTTTGTGACATTAATTGATTAGTAGGTTGTTTAAGTGATTAGACATTTGATCATATGTATGCTTTTGTGACATTAATTGGCTATTTAAAAGATTGGTTATTAATTGATTAATTGGTTGTTGAAATGATTGGTTCTTTGATTGTATGTATGCTTTTGTGACATTAATTGATTGGTTCTTTGATTGTATGTATGCTTTTATGACATTAATTGGTTGATTCTTAATTGATTAATTGGTTGTTGAAATGATTGATTCTTTGATTGCATTTATACTTTTGGGACATTAATTGATTGGTTCTCAATTGATTAATTGGTTGTTGAAATGATTGGTTCTTTGATTGTATGTATGCTTTTGTGACATTAATTGATTGGTACTCAATTGATTAATTGGTTTTGGGACATTAATTGATTGGTTCTCAATTGATTAATTGGTTGTTGAAATGATTGGTTCTTTGATTGTATGTATGCTTTTGTGACATTAATTGATTGGTACTCAATTGATTAATTGGTTGTTGAAATGATTGGTTCTTTGATTGTGTGTATGCATTTGTGACATTAATTAGGTAAACAAATAAATTTGTTTCAACTACAATTCACATTAAAATAGAACTTTAAACAAATATAATACCTTTTTAAAAAATCTGTAATTTATCAAGACCAAGTAATATAAATCACTTCCGATTGGGGGAAATTGATTTTTTTTTTATGTTAATAACTCATTTCTCTATTAAAAAACATTCTCTAATGATAGGAACCAAATTGTAGTGTTTGGTACTTAAGGGGTTTAGTCTATATATATATTAGTATTACCTTGTTTTTTAGCAGTTTATTTCACTTATTTATTATAATTTACTTGACAATAAATTACTTATTACTTAATATTTATATTTGCCGATTATAATCTTGTGGTTTAGGGATTTATTGCAATATGTGTCATTTTACTGATTTAAAGAAAGTTCCTGGGAATTTACGAACTTAAATGATTTCAGTATTCAACATTGAAAAAATAAAAAATATTTTTTGGGTCCATTTGCTTTATATATCTTATATTCTATATATTAAGTTGTATTAAAAAAAAATGAAAACAAAACAAAAAAACCAATAAATAAATCTCCATTAGTCAAACAGATACTGAAAGAAACATTGAATACTTCAGAAATAGAATTGTTTACTTACCTTTTTTTTCTCTTTTTCTTTTGATGTTCTTGTTTGTGGTATGGTTAATGAAATCATTGAAAATTAATAGAAATTGATGGTATTCAGTAACCTTTCCTACAAAATTAGTGGCTAACATTTGTCTTAGTTCATTTGATTGTACCAGATATAATATACAAAAATTAATTCTCTTTTCCAACTTAAAACTAATAATTATAAATATATTCAAATACTTGTTATTGATTAAAATATTTTTAAATTACTAATGTTTGTATTCATATTAAATATTAAAATGTTGTTTATCATTATAAATAAGCAATGTCTTTGATTCTGCTATAATTTGTTACTTTGAAATCAAAATTTTATGTATATAAACTAGAGCTTTATGCATGCTTGTTTCTGATATATATATATATATATATATATACACACACATACACATACATACAAAACACACACATACATACAAAACACACACATACATACATGTATAAAGTACCAGTTTGTTACATATGAATGTGTCAGGGCTAATCTTGTGATGAAATATATGATGCCTGGTTATATAACACTTTAATAATTTATTGTAAAAGTATGGCTTCAAATTTTTAAAAGCCTTTTTCCATCATTTCAGTGCTTATTCATGGACATTTTTTGTTATGATTACACTTCTGAGGATGTTTTTGTCTTTTGTGTAATATTTATTAAGATGATGAAATAGTATTTATCATATTTAATCGTAAAACTGTGAATGCTATGTTATATTATTTACTTACATTAAACAAATGTGTATTAGTGTATGCATACATTTTTCATTACTCAGAGATATAAGTTATTTGTACATTAATATATTATCGATGACAAGCTATTGAAATGTTTTATAAGCGTTTCTAATGCAATCTTAAGGTTGATTAATTTGTTGTAAATAAAAGGGAACTGCTTCTTTCTATTTTTAATAAAGGAATAAGTATTATTGCTTTGTTTTGAATGTAAATAGTAGTATTAATATAATACTAATTGTAGGTGTATTTAATTTTTTTAAACAAAAATTACTAAAATATTTTATATGATTTATTTTCCAGACTCAAATTGTTTATATTTAAAAAATAAATAAATAAAATGATTCATTTTTATGTAGAACAATATATTAATTGTGTGTATAATGTTATATTTTTTTAGTTATTTATTATTTATTTATTTATGTAATGATTTATTGAGGTTCAAAAGTAACTGAATTGGGCTCAAACATTAAGATTGTAAATATATGTTTAAATTGTAAATTTGTGTGCCAGTTGGCCCATATGATGTCAGTTCTGTACAATAGTTGTAAATTATATTAGATTTTATAGATATATATTTATATATCTACATTTATACATACATCTATATATATATGTGCGCGCACACACACATTTTTACCTATGCATGCACACACTTACATAAATATAAATATATATATATATATACACACACATACATACATACACACACACATATTGTATGTTTCTTTTCTGCCTTTATGATTTTCTTTAAATTAGAAATGGTGTTAAGGATTACATACTTTGTTTTCTGAAATGATTATTGTGGACTGGATATTGGTTACTGTAGTTATTACAATTAGACTGTATCTTATTTTTTGGGTTTTTCTTGGAATCATGTTCAAGATTTCAAATTTTCACATGGTAATGCAGTGAAATGATGTGCTTTTGTACCTATAACTGTTACTTGTACAATTTTATTTTGAACACTATTCTTATTTTTATATTTCATATATCTTATTCAAATATTTTTTAGAAATTTCATTTTCTAGTAACATCATTTCTAAGCATTTTGTGTTTTTTTTAAAACAAATTGAAATGAAACTAAATTTGGACTTTGAAAACTATAGAATGTCACTATTTCAATACATCTTTAAAGAGCAGCACAGCACTACCCTAAAATTTAATATTTTCCTTTCATTAAATTGTTGTACTTATTTTTTAAAGTAAATGATTAATTAATTGGATTCAATTAAAGAAAAATTCATTATTCTTTGATTGTTATGCTGTTTGTTCAATGTTCATTTAAAGTAATTCCAGCTTTAATATAATATGCGATAAAATTCTCTCTTGATGTTTTAAATCAATGAAATAGATTTATTGTAAATTTGCTCAATTATTCACTCACATATACATGTTACACTTCATGATTACAAATTTTTATTGAATTAAAAAACAAGGTTTGAATTTTTTGCATTAAACTTTTGACTTTTATATTGTCTAAAAAAAATTGTATTGATGAAAAAAAAAACCTTAAGAAAATTACAAATAGTTATGTGTGAGTGTGTGTGCGCACATGCATGTCTATGCGCGTTTCTGTTTGTGTGTGCTCACAAATATACAGACGGTGATTATATATATAC
>NW_027107431.1:363140-370317 GCF_000696795.3 Halyomorpha halys | reverse complement strand
TATATTTATATATTACTTATTTGTAAATAATATAGATAGATTGTTTGTAGAATCTTTTTACAATGAAAATAGGCATAGAGAAATAGACTTCACTGTAAATCATTATTTTTCCAGCATGTAAATTGAACTTGTACAAGCTGGGGTACATGTATAAATATCACCTTTTTTTAAAAAGAAAAAAAATATTTATATACAGTTTTATTCTTTTTTAAATTTTATTTAGATTCCTTTCAAAGTTCCTGATTCCTTTGTGTGAAATTATTTTTTTATCTTCAATTGAAAATAAAAGTCCTATTTTATTGTTAACTAACTTTAATTTATAAATTTAATATAAGTCAAAACATTTAACAAACTTCTGATATTTTAAAATTCAAAGCATGATTTTAAAAATAATTGTTTAACCTTTAAATTCAGGAAAAATAAGATTAATCTTATGATCTTTATGGTTTAAAAACTATCCTAGATTTAACCTAAGATTTGTTTATCCAAAATACCTCTTAAGCATGATTAATGAGACTATGATGGTCAATCATGTCATAGGGAGGGTCATAGAGTGCCTAATTTTGAGCATTGAGGATTTCATTTCCAACTGGTTAAGTCGATATTTATTTTGTGACTGTTAAAATTAGGTATAAGTAATACATGGCTGCTATGGCTAGAAAAGGACAATACCTTGGTAGTGTCTTGGGTTTGACAAAAATAACTAACAGTGTGACTTAATAGGCTTTCCTGTATATTGATACTATTAGAACGCAATTGATCGTTTTTAAAAATGAGATATGATTACAACACTTTTTCTTTTAATTTTCACCTGAGCAAACTGTTTGTTAGGTACATCTTTTGACAAAAGTAGATATCTGATGCTCACTCATTTTCTACTAAATTTTATTTCTGGCAGCAACATTGTAAGATGGGCGGGCATTTTTATCTTAACACTTACTTTAATTATCTATCTATTTAAAGAAATAGATGATAGAGATTTGTGTGGTGGATTTTTTTTATCATGAACTTTTATAAATTATGGGATCTTTGATACATTGCATCATCCCCAGGTGTCAATTGAATACTTATCTAAGTTATCTCTCATATTTTTACCTCTACTTTATCTATCTTTATTTAATTTTCTTTAGCACTTTCATATGAAATAAATGAATCATGATTTGGAAACACCAATGATGGACTGGTTAAAATTGTATTTTTTAATTTGGGGTTTGAAATTGGGATAAATGGTTGAAAAGTATGGGGAGAACATAAACTAGGGGGTCAGAATTGGGTAGTCAAAAAGTGATTATAGAATGTGTGGTCCAAATAAACTCTATAATAAATATTAACCATTAGGATGTCATTTGAGCTATTAAATAGTTGTTTTAATTAGAATTCATCAATAAGAAAAATGAATCAACTTTTTCATAAAGTATAATGATAATTTAATATTGTTTTGACTATTAAAAATATTTAAGTTAGCTTTAAAATTATGTTATATTAGCAATCTTATTTTGAATTGATTTGAAAAATAATGCAGCCATTGAAGACATGCACACAGACACTGACTACAAAAGAAACAAAAAATAATTGAATAAACCATGCAACAGTGTTTTATTCACATAACTGGTTCTACATCTAACTGAATTTACTAAATACCCTCTTGAGTGTGCTTACCTAATGCCTGAAGAATCTTATACTTTAAATTTTTAAATATTACCTATCTATGATGAAATCCTAAATATAATTAATTTTATTTATAATGAATTCGAAGTAATTTTGCAATCATTTTCTATTAGTAGGCAGTGGTCAACTATAATTCTTTAAAACATATACATTTTGTTCTCCCATCTCAGTAAACTAACCATTCGTGTTGTTCTGCTAGTTTTGGTTTACTACCATCTTAACAAGGCAGCACATTAATCCTTTATTAATACATATATTGACAATGGTTAGTATGCTCAGTCATCTAGTAAATCACCCTTGTTGGTTCGGTATTATATTTAAATATTGAGAATCTATTTAGCTTCATGGGATACTCATTACCTTAAAAGCAATGAGAAGCATAGTCTTAAGAATTTCAATTTTTTCTTATGATAGGTTTTCCTCCTTTAAATAGCTCTTAAGGCAAGCTGCTTTCCTTGTTTGTTTTTTTTTTACATACTACAGCTCTTTTGCATCCAGAAAGTTTTTTTAGTAATTAATATTCCTAAAGCTCTCTTTAGTACACAGCTTCATCCTCATGAATGAAGTACATATGCCAATAGATTAACAAACCAAGGTTTTCCACAAATTTATACCTTTCTGCTATATTTAAATTGCTTGAAGACATGTTAATATACTTTCACTTTTTTCTCACTCTCTATGCCTTTCTGTCTCAATGCTGTTCTTTTTGATCATGTTTTAGGGTGATCAGAAGTGAGGTCAAAATGTAGAGAAAGAAATTGAGGGTTTGACAAAGGGTGTTCAGAAGTGGGGGGTTGAAATGTAGTATTGGAAATTGAGGGATTAGATGTTGGGGTATAATTATTATTTAATTTGAAAATAATGCTGATTTCCTTAGGAAAAATAGAGAAATATATTAAAGCAATTGCATCATTACATCAGTTTAACATACTTACTTTAACATTTAACTTACTTATACAAAATTAATTATTTTACAGATACAAACCAGACCTCACCATAAAATTGAGTGACTTTCTGAATGAAAATTTTTAAAACATGGTACTGTTTTAGATATTAAAATCATATAAGTAATAAATTTTCAGATGCAAATAAATCTTTCTTCCATGAGTGTACTGTGGCAAAAAAAGTTTTCTCAAAATACTTTTTTTTAGGACATTCACACAAATTTAGCTCGATACTGAGTTGAGTTGTATCCTCTTTCAATACCATCTGTTGAGATCTACAATTATCACCTGGAAATTTTCCAAAACATTTCTGCCAAAACATCTTGCTATACATTTGGTCACATCGCACAGTTGTTCAAGGGGTGCCACATAACTTGCAGCACTTTGGATGAAGATAATATATATATTATTTTTACTCGTAGCAGATCCATTCCCATGAACATCTTAAAAGTTGATAAATGATGTTATTCTATGATTAATAATGTTACATTATACAAATAAAATAAGTACCATAAACTGAGGTTACTTTGGTACAGTCTTTACACTTGTACTACTGCTGACTATTCAATCCGTGTTCAGCTATATTATTTGAACAAATTTGAGGTTCTTTTCAATTGTACTCCTCAGTGAATATTTTAAGAATAATGCCACCTTTTTCTTGTCCTAATGTTATCTCTTGACTAGATGTTACTACTAGTAGTTTACTACCGAAGATAGAACTTAAGAACTAGATGTTTTTCCAGGTTTTAATACCAATATTTTTTTTAACTTTTATTAATACTGTAAATTTAAACAAAGTTTAACTCAATATATAATCAAAATTTTTTTTTACAACTATGAAGAAAATGTAGACATAAAATTTATAGTTGTTTCTCAATTCTTTTACATAGTAAATATCATAGTGACCCATCTTTGTCAGTGGATCAATAACTTATAAAATATGTTTAAATTAAATGAAATGAAAAATACCTTATTCTTCTGGGACTTAGTCCTTTAAGACTAATTTGTGTGAACATAATCAATTAGCCAGAGCAGTGTTGCCATGCTTACTTAAAAACATTGTATAATTACTTAGTATGCTATAGAAAAAAATTATTCTCAACTATTTATTAATGACCAACTTGTCGACCCCCATTGTAGATCTTCATTAGGGATGTTGTGAATGGTGGAGGTGTATAGGTTTAATGTTCAGTCAATACAACAATTAATGTATATTTAGGTCGAAGGGAGTGTAGGTTGAATGTGGAGGTGTATATGTTGAATATTCAATCTATATACCTCTACCCATTACAATCCCGACAAAGATCAGTAGTGTGGGTTGAAATGTTAGTTATTAAAAATAGGTAGTACAGGATTGAACAGAGGATTTCAAAGGCAGATTTTGTTGGATATAGGAGGGGCACTAAGTTCTAATCACTTGGAATAGGAAGGACCCTAGAAAATGCTAATGTCAGTTGGAAGAGTGTAGCCACTTCAGCTTTGCATAGTATGGGTGAACCTGAAAACAGATTGTATTAAGTAATTCTTAAGACATTTAAGTTTGGCTTTGAGTTCACATAATAGTCCGCAATACACCAATATTATCAAAGTGAGGGAAAACAAGGAAGGAATGAATTGGCGGGTTTTAAATGGAAAGAGATAGCGGAGATGATTAAGTTACTTAAGGGCCGCTTTAGTTCAACGGGGACTTTGGAAAATATGTGGGTTTTAAGAAAGAGTTTAGTCAAAAGTGATTACAAGGTTTTTAACTGATGTGTGTAATGAGATGGAGGCATTATTCAGGGTAAGGTTGGGTGGTCCTTGGTTAGATTTAAGGAGACAAGGGGACATGATTTTAATGGCTATAGTCTTCTTGGAATTCTATGTACTGTGGGTTGCTAAGGTGCTTATTCTATTACTGTCTTCTTGTAGTTTTAGGATGGAATCAGAGAAGTCATCAGTGTCAAAGGAAAGGTAGATTAGGATGCTGTCAATGTATAGCTAATATTGGCAATGTTGGACAAAGTATGAAAAGTTGTTGATAAAAATGGAAAAAAGGGAGCGGGAGAGTCAGTTCAACTATCTCGAATAAAATAGTATTAAATTAATATTAGTTCCTTTATATCCTGATTAAACTTATGATGTTTGTTTACATAACATTTTAACTCAAATATTTATTTATGACGTTTCTGTAGCCTATATTTGGTTTTATTAAAAGTGAGAATGTTTTGGTTTCAATTCTACATGATTATATTATTAGAAGGCAGAGACTATTTAATAGGTTATGATATGAGGCTGTTCTTGTTTTTGTTGATCATTATATGATATGTGCTGTTCAGTCTACCCAATTAAATCCTTATTATTATGGTACATCTGCTTCTTTTATCAACCTATTGACAGTTTAGAGAGCCAGTAGGTCATTCCATAGTGTTTAGATAACCTGAAACATTTTTTTAAAAAGTGATAATTTCTAGTTTAGTCTATCATGTTTTCAGTAAGAGTTGTTTTTATGGATAACTTTTTTTTTTTTTTTTTATATTTGATAGATTTATTTATTGATAGATATTACAATCTGCCACACAGTTGTGGGCAATAGGTAATATTGATGAATGATCTCATACATACTAAAATAAAAAAAATAAAATAAAAAATAAAGAAAAAGAAATATATAAAAAAAAAAATAAAATAACATAAGATAAAATAATAATGGATAACTTTGTACCTATTTTTGGCAGACAAAATGTCTGTCACTCTAGCATCATATTCCGTCACATTTTTTGATGGTTTTAATTTTCCACGCTTGTAAT
The DNA here is from genome assembly GCF_000696795.3 of Halyomorpha halys. Taxonomy (NCBI): domain Eukaryota; kingdom Metazoa; phylum Arthropoda; class Insecta; order Hemiptera; family Pentatomidae; genus Halyomorpha; species Halyomorpha halys. The sequence goes on along the minus strand of NW_027107431.1, from coordinate 364,919 downwards.
TTATAATGAAAATCCTTTAAGATCAACATGGAGCGGAGAAATCTCAACTTCGATTCTTAAATTTATTCTAAAACATTGATAAAAGGTATTAAAAGTGAGAGAATTAAAAACTCCGACGATCGACGGATCGTGTTTGTACCAATTGGGTTTTGAATGTTTCGTTGAAATTCGATTCGGACCCTGTGTTTTTACGTCCAAAAATTAAACGTTTCCGCGATAGCGTGCGATTTAGGCTTAATTCAAAGCTAATTCTATAACGATAGCCTCAATGGTGCCATAGGATGCTTATCACATGTTGTTTAGTTATTAACATTACTACAAATGTTTCGTTTCACTTAACTTTTAAACTGAAGGTATTCATTTCAGTGAAGAAAATATTTTATGGAAGCATATCGAATAATCTGGTAGTCTCCTACAAACAAACTCTTTGTCAGGCAAAATGTTTGTTTTGCCTTTTCGCTTTACTTAAAAGGAATTTTCGGATATTTATCTTTGACTTTTTATTTAGTAAAAGTACTAAGTGGTTTGCTACTTTTAAGAGCCTGCACTAAGTGTAATGCATACTGCAGATTTCGACGAGACCGTAAGTAAGTTTCTAAGGACAATGCCTACCTCTTGCCGGTAGACATCATAAGGGTTATCCCACCATCATTGTTGCCAATACACATCACTACCTATAATTTCGTCTATGAATTCAAGTTTACCAACCCTCTTTGAAAAAAATCAGTCCTAAACCATCACTGGCTCGTCTTCATGTTTACTCACATACAATATGTCACAACATTTTTTAATTTAAATTCTGAGTTTGCCTTCCTCCAAACCATAACTCTCTAATCAGAATCATGCATGTTAAAACGTGACAAAATTATAAAACAATTTTTTGCATTTCTAATCTGTTGACTATTGACGAATATATTTGACATCTATAATTTCGACATTTTTTTTTACTGTTGTGTTAAACCGTGAATACTAGAATTATGTATTTTTTTTTTCTATTGTGCAGTGACCCCTTAACATCAACAGATTGGTATCAATTCTTTAAAAAAATAAGTAAAGTAATTTCTAAATATGAATGGAATATGGTCCGGGTGCGGTAAAAAAAAAAACTCAAATAGTAAATGGGTATACTATTTTTATTGAACCAACGTTTCGCCACACGTTGCAGTGCTTCGTCAGGGCTAAAAAAGGTACAAACACTTGACATAGTTACAAAAAAAAAAAAAAAACATAAGTGGAAAATAACAGGGGTATACAATGAAAAGTAAAATATAATAAGAAAAATTAAAGGTTGTAAACAGTAAATGAAAACGGTAATAGTAACAGATAGATAAGAGAAGAAATATTAAAGAAAGCACAAATTAAGAGATGAAAAAAGAAAAGAAAATCAAATGATGGGAAAGAATTCATATCTGTTTTGACGGAAGTCAAAGTCAGAGTGAGCCGTTTGTATTGGGAGGAGTGGGGATGGCAGTTTAGCACGCCACATAATAACGGAAATCATTTTAAGGTGGATCCACATGTTGGCCGCTCGCCATGGCTCGGAGGCTCGTACAAATGCTCGGCAAGCAAAGTGCTGACCATCCACATGTCAGTGTTATTCAGAGAGGCAAGCATGGCGGACGTTGAAGTGATTTCAGCAATTGCCCTGGAATTATATTATTTTTATTACAAAAGAAAAAAAGAAAACGTAAAATACGACAAATAAGATGGTGGATGACAACAATTCACAAAAATCGGACTAGATAAGCTTAAAATTAAATAAAAATTAATTAAACTCAT
>NW_027107431.1:331507-362620 GCF_000696795.3 Halyomorpha halys | reverse complement strand
AGCCACCCATCCACATGCTCGTGTATGTCTGAGTTCGCCATGGCTCGGCCAACATGTAGAGGCCCCTTTAAAGTAAATATTGTAAAAGAAAAAACATTTTTTTTAAAAATTAGGGATGGTTTTTTTTTTAACTATGTCAAGTGTTAGTATCTTTTTTAGCCCTGACGAAGCCCTGCAACGTGGGGCGAAACGTTGGCTCAATAAAAATAGTATACCCATTTACTATTTGAGTTGTTTTTTTTACCGCACCCGGACCATATTCCATTCATCTATACACACGGTCAATCAACAATCTTCCAGCAATTTCTAAATTCTTTTGACACTCAGTGTAAATGGAAAAAAACAAATTGTATTTACATCTATATATACCTGGTTAAGTTGGGCGTGGTCGATTCCCCTCTTTTTTGGCTTCAATTTCTCTTTGAAGGAGAGTAAGGTATACCACGCCTCCTCTAGTTTTGATGACTATTACTTTTGAATTAGACCGTTCAGGATTCACACATCTCTTTTACTTTTGTGACAAGTGATAGAGAGGTTACCCTAGTTGTTTATTATTGGAGGGAACATGGATTTCAAACCAAAAGTAGTTGTAACTGGGTTTGGACCTTTTTCAACTCATGTGATCAATGACAGTGGTTTGTGTGCCTACAGAATTAAAGATTCTGGTTTAGAAGACGAATTAAACATCGAAATAATCTCTGAAGTTTTAGATGTAATATATGATAAAGCATTAGATAGGGTCAGAGATCTTTGGTCACGTCATAACCCATTTGTAAGTATGCATTCCTCTAGGCGTGTGGCTTATTAGTTCATGTATTTTTCATTTATCAATAATCCTGAAAGATGTTTATTGATTTACACTTTATTTTGATTTTAAAAGTTAGTGGTCCACCTAGGAGTACATAATAAAAAGAAATGCATCACGATTGAAAAGTGTGCTCATAAGCAGGGTTATAAAGATTTTGATATAAAAAAGAAGTGCCCTGCAAATGGAATATGTCCCTATGGGAAACATCAACGCATATGTACTGAAGTAGATGTTGATAGTATTATTAAAAAATGTAATCCTAGTCAATATGATCTATGTTCATCACAAGATGCAGGATTGTAAGTATTTGTATATGTTCATAATTTTAGTTTTTATTTATTATATGGTGTGAATGTAAAAGAACATGCTAAAATGGGTTAAACAGTCTATTCTTAGAAAGTTATATTAGTATTTGTTGTTCTTTTAAACTTGAATTTAATAATTTCCCAATCCCAGTGGAATTGAGGGAGTTAACAATGATTATTGTTGAGTTTTCTTAATAAACTATACAGGAAAGATATTTTAATTTTGCTTTAAGTTTAACTAAATAACTCTGTTGATTATGTATTAAGTAATAATCAATTATTGTTGAAGTTGTTTATTTATAATTACTTATTGATTGTTTTAGGTAAAAACAAAAATAAATACTGTGCTTAGACATGAAAAAAATCTAAATTCTAATTGTATACACAATTAGAAAATGGTCAACTATTGTTGTTGGTTATAAATTGACATTATAAAGTGATTCTTAACTATGGAATTAAGGCCCTACCAAAACTGAAAAGGATCTATTGGGGATTCATTTATCTCTTTTGGGTGATCATAGCGAGGAGCAGTCACCAGCTATGATCTAATTAAATCAGTAACAATGGTGTTAGCTTATAGTCAATAGAACTTTGTGTATTCGTAAGTACACATTTATCATTCAGATGGAGTGACACTTGTGCACTGGTGCCATTAGGGTACTTATGGAGATGAATGCGGCAGTGCTGGAACAAACTGTGTTCCGGGGGACTATTGAAAGAAAGATCCAACTATGTGGAGTCTCTTTATTATATGTTACATAATGTTGTTAGCACTGGTTGTTTACCTTTAATCTACACTGTTTTGTTTTAATGACATAAATCTTAGATGGCTGCCATGTTGTTTTATCAAATTAAGAATAACCCATCCCACAGATGTTTTTCCTGATGTAGTTATATAATATTTTCTGTTTTAAATAAGCCAATGAACATCTTATATCCTTATTACTTTTGTCATGTTTTCTACCTTTTCTGAGTTATGGCTCATCAAATATATCAATCATTCATATTTTAATTATAATATCAAATTTATTTTGACTATATAATGATTGTTTTTTTAAATCATTAATATATAACTGATTATAACATATGTTCTAAACCAGTGGTTCAGAACTGGTGGTATGCAGACCACAAGTGAGCAACAGCACGAGAGTCTTTAGAATGGGCTTTGGTAGGGTCTGGAAACATATTTTTGGAGGATCTATTGTTAGAAGCTGTTGACCTATTATTTACCTACCCCGATATGCGAGTGTTAGTTTTTTAGTGGTAAATAGGCTTTGCTATCAATGTTTCTCCAAGTACTCTTTTAAGCAATTTAATTTTCAGAAATTTCTTTGGTGGGAATCTCCCTTTGCATCGAGTCGGGAATGGGGGTGCTCTGTATATGTTTAAATTTCTACTACTATTTTTATTATTATTATTTAGTTACTATATTAAAATGGTATTGACTGACATTTTTGATGGACTATAAACTCATAAAGGGTACAAGTTATGAAAAACCCTGACCTATTTCTCCTTAATTTTATGTCTACTATATTCTAACGATTAATTTATCCTGTGGTTGAAAGGAACATCTATTTAGGCCATCCATAAATATGCTTTTAAGTATGGATATAGAGGTGAGAAATCATATCTAAAAATTGGATTTAAAGAATGAAGACTGAAAATCTAGATTGTAAAGGGAAGGATATCAGGAGCATCAAATTTCTGGTAACGGAACACATTGAAATGATTGATCGGAGTTGCAGTACTTTCTATTGCCACCTTTGCTGAAAAGAGTAACCAATAAATTAGGATATTTATTCAAACATTAAGCATTGTGAAACAGCAAAGGAATGACATTTCATTAATTTTCATACCACTTGCTAATAGTTGTGCACTGAGATTTCTCTAAAAATTGTTGGTAAAAAGTCTGGCGATTGTTTTAGTAAAACTGGTGTTCTTTCAATGCTATTATTGCCATATTTTTTTCAAGTAAATCATATTTTGAAGTTATGAAAACACTAATATGGAGAGAAAACTACTGTATTTTAATAAAGTCTTAATTGATACACAAATACGTTTCCAGTTTTAGATTGAAATTTGCTTTTATTGTAAATAAATAAAACAAATAAATGTATTTTCAATGGTATTGCACTATCAATAAATTCTTTGAATTAGTTTATTTTAATATTAATTTAGGTTTTCTGTATTTTTTGTTTTATCACCAGCATAAATCAGCAGCTATTTCATTTTTTTAAGTTTAGAAGCATTTCGGTACTTGAAAATTTATTATAAATAAGAGTGTATGCATTTTACTAATCTAACAGGTAAATTTTAATGTGTTACCAAATATTAAAAATCAAGTTTTTTCTTTTACTTTAGAAGCAATGTGATATCTGTGGATAATGGTTTTGTTTGCATTTTAACCTTGAGAAAACGTACAATCAACTATTAAATCATTAGATGAGCAGTTTCATGACAAACTTACCATACACTCAAACCCTCTAAATCAAGGATGATCAACATGAAATTTACCTGATACAAGACAACGGTTATGAAGGAGCTAGAATAGAGATCTAAAATAATTTTCAAATTTCAATTTTTTTTAGAGAGGTATCATTGGCTAACCTTTACTTTCAGGACTTTATGACATTTTTATTTTACATCAAATTGTTTACAGTTGTAAATACATAAAATTAAAAAAAATGTAATCATTGAAAATATTTATTCTATCACTGTAGCCATGAGTCTACCCTGTGGGTTCAGGAGCGCACTCAGCCTCTATAAAGTAGGTACCCTTAATTGGGGGAAAATCTGGCAGTTGGGTGTGATCTTAAATCATCTCTTTGAAACCTGACCCTTCATGGGTTGTAGTGGTACAGATTTTAATTTTTTTTTTTAAAGGAATGTTTCTCATGGTATAGTGTTAAAAAAGTTGATTTGGGGATCCTAGTGTATGTTTCATAAATATTTTATGTTTAAGTGTACACCCTGTGAAAAAATTATAAATTAAATTTCCAATAATTTTTAATACATATGTTTTTTCCAGATATTTATGCGAATTTGTCTACTACACATCTCTTTCACATGATCCATCTAGGGTTATTTTTGTACATATACCTCCATACAATGAACCTGGTAATCTCCAATACAAGGTGAACGTTGTAAAGGACATTATTAAACATACCTTTCTTCATCTTTGTGAAAAGGAGAAAATAAACAAAACATGATCAGCTCAAAGTTCAAATATAAAGACAATATTTTCACATATACTTACTGTGTATAGTTGTCAGTTTTCAGCAACATTAAGTATGGAAGCATTTATGTACAAATTATAAAAGTTGTAATTTAATTGTCTTAAAACAATAGTAATAAAAAACATCCCTAAAAATTATTTTATAAAAAAATACTACATTCTTACTAGTAAAATCAGGATAAAAATGCTTCACCAATACGATCATTAAATATATAATTTGAATGTTAACAGTTATATTGGTGAAGTATTTTTCACCTGACTTTATTTGAAAGATTTTTCTTTTCCTAAAATAACAGTGCTATGCTTTAACTTTGTAAAACTAAAGAATATATTCACTGATATTATTTTATATTTTACTTAAATCTATCCCATGTGGTGATGACCTTTGTCTCTCAACCTTTACTTTTATTTAATTTTCCTGCTTTTACTTATTCATTATATTCATACATCCCTAAGGTTTAGGGTAGGGTCCATTCATATTTATAGTTAAGGGATGGGCACCAATGAGGTCAATGATGAGAGCTGCTTACTATTTTTTTATCATAAGGAATATTGTTTATTAGTATTTAATGTACAATTTAAATTTCAGTTAAATTAATATGGTTACATATTATACCAATCTCAAGTTAAATGTAAAGTAAACCTGTATATTACCATTGCTATCGCACAGTCATTGGCAGGTCTTTGTTTCCGTGAGCATTCATTCCCAATTTTCTGTTATTGTTCCATTGCTCTCTCCAAATTTTCTGAAACCAATTGTGGTACTATTTGACCATCTTAATGTTGGTCTGCATACTATTTGACATTGGTGGAAGGGCTCTAGGACTCCCTAGGAATCGCACATTTACGTATTCTGACTTGACCTACCCATCATTGGTTTAATTTTATCAATGCTATAATTTTTACATTGTTTAACAAGTTACAGATTTTATTGTTTTCGACACCATTCTGCTCTATTATTAGAAGAACTGAAGAATTGAGAACTTTTATCTTAAATTTTTTTAGTTCTTAGTCATTCTCATTTGAGTTAGTCCAGGTTTCTGAATCACAGGAAAGCATATACAGCTAAGGGCTTATTCATTTTTTTCTTTTTGAGATTAGTTTACCTGAAAGGTTTCTCATTTGCAAATGTTATTTGGCCTTTAATTTCTATTGTTATCCTTTAATGCAGATAAAACACTCACATCCTCCCTCCCCCATAAAATATCCTCCCAGCATTGGAATTTTTATGGTCTTTTTTTTGTACATGGACAAGTAATCCATCTTTGTCACTAAAAAAAGCCAAAAAAAGATTCCTTACAATTGTCCACAATTCTATGAGAAATTAAAAAATGTCATTAAGGTGAGTTAAAGTGTATATCTCTAAACTGTATGCTGTAAACAGGTAACATTATTAATAAGTCTTATAGTTTATAAAATTCTGGGGCAGGCCCAGAAATTGTCTAGTAAATCCTTTAATTTTGAAAATATAAAAATGTGTTCATACTTTTTCAGGTCTATAAATAATAATATTAAAAAGTAGGTGTTTTATGCAAACCTTAATCTGGAGGATTGGAAACTATGGAGATGGATACCCTGTGAAGGAGCAATGGTTAAGCATTACATTCCTCCACTATGCTTTGCTACTGCACCCAGGAATCCTCCTGTAAAGATGCTGGAGAGGATGGGGAAGCATACAGGATTGCGCTTTGACAATTGTAAAGCAGATGGATCAGTTGCAGTCGTTATTTTTTTTTTTAATAATTAATAAAGTACATCTTAAATGGCTTTAAACATTTATCAAACGATTTGATTAGTTCCACAGTTGATATCTTCGATTAAGGGTATAGTAGCGAGGTATAGAAGGGTTGCTGTAAAATGTGCTTCTTGCCTAGTGTTCTATTTCTTGAATCAGAGGTAAATGACCAAATCGTGTATATGTTTCTATCCCACTCAGATTTCTTTAGTTACCATTTACACCTAGGGTGGCAAATATAATTGCTTAACCAATGTTTCTTCTGAGGGTATCCATCTGGATGACCAGACTTGTTACTGTAATGACAACTGCTAACACCGTCGAAACAGAAACATCTAAAACTAGTAAAATTATGTGTATTTCACATTGTCAACTGTGTGGTAGTTCTTTTTTACCGACGCTATTTCCTTTTTGAACAAAAATTACAGAAATATTCGCGAACGGATGTTGGAGTGTCCGAAAAACTCGCAACATGAACGTAAAATGGTAGCACGCGGGGCTGAGTTTGCATGAGTTCCTGAGTGCTGTCCTTTACGCTCCACAGCATCTACAAAAGAGCTTATGTTACATTAACGGGCCTATGTACTAATGTAGACCTTGTAATGTTCTAACATTAATCTTTAAGACCACCAGAAAGCGGATCTGTCGATTTGCAGATGGAACAATGTGTTCAAATTTCATCACCATTTCCAGGACCTAGAACTTCATGGCACCAGTTTCTTTCTAATTCAGATTCGTTTTTATTTTACCTCGCTCTTTTTCTCCGTGAAACTGCTGATCTAACTCAACTGGATGCAGCATTAGCCTCTGATCCCTGATGGACCCAGCCGTCTTCGACTTCAGTGCTTGCCCACCCCACAACGAAACACTATTAAACAAAGCAATGTTCAGTAATCAAAGATAGCCAAGATGGCACCCTGATTCAGCATAGAGAGACTTCTGCAAGGCATCTGCACTCAAGTCGTGCGCATGATATACCTCGGAAGAAGACTTCCTAGCCGCAGTTTATTTACCCAGTCTGCCGACCAATCCTCTCATGCTCTCAGCTGGATCAAAAGTCCTATGCTCTGAGGGCTACTGATTTAATATCTCTCTCCAACCGCAAACCACCACAATTCACATTCAAAATCCATATTTAAATGCATACATGATAAAAAAATGTAATGAACTATGAGTATAATTGATATTTGTTCACGATCTGTACCTTATTAAATAATATATATGTAACAAACAAAGAATATATTATAAATTATCACTGGTAGATTAGATTGTTGAATGGACTAATAATTTATCAATAAATGAAAATTAATTTAAAGACATAAGTAAAATTTTTGCCCCCACACTGCAGAATGAATTTAACACCTTAATAGTGTTTAAACTCTGCGGAGGGCTTTTATAGCTAAGCTAGTAAAGTTACTAGTCAATTAAATATAATTACCCATTGGTGTTCCTTTCCTTACTTTAAGATTTTGCAGGACTACAAACCAAAAAAACAAAAGCTAAGCAATGACTGAAAGAAACAAAATTAAAATTATGTATTAAAAAAAAAAAATCCAATTGTGTGGTTCACAACATATTGGAGTAAGAAAGTATTTTTCAAATTTTAGAAATAGGCATAAAATGTTATGCAGCTATAACGGTTTTAAGGGTTACGGCATCAATATAGGTAAAGTTTTTGTTTCTTTTTATCAGTTTTACAAGGAATTATCATTACGCTAAACAGCAAGGATTAAATAAATCAGGAGACAGGGTGAATATCGCCGATTACAACTTCGTTTTATCGAAGAAGAGAAGGAAGGAACGACTTAGTCCGGATTGTCTTTAACCAAGTGACGGAGGCGGATGCAGTAAAATATAAGGTTCCTCCAGATTTGAGGATTTATTTTCTGAACAATTTTGGGTTATTAACACTTTTCTTGATTTTTGTTTAACAAAATAATAAATTACTCCCTAAAAAATTTTTTTTTTTTGCAATCGATAAACTTGTTGTGGTTGTGTTAGATCTGACTCCAATTGATTATGGTAGGTGCTCCTGAGCAGGCCTCGACAATGAGTGTCATCTTCAGAAACAACAATTATTGTATTATCTAGAACAAATCTGACTCTACTAACTATCGCATTCGGGGCAGAAATATCTAATAAGGCTTTACAGACTGACCCAGGCCTTGTTTTGTTGAATGCCCCTTCTACATCGAAAAAGAGTCGTAAGGCGGGCTCCTTGTGTGTTAAAGACTTTTCAATCCTCCCTACCTAGGAGTGCAAGGCAATTTCAGTAGATTTTCCTTGGAGATATGCGTGCTGACTTGGATGAAGGGGATTGATTGGTAACACCTTGCTTGTAAGGCAAACTTCTCCAGGATTTAAACAGAAAGGAGCTCAATTTGGATATTCAATGTTCTTTCAACTTATATATAGTGATTTCTTTTTAAAAAATCCATAGATTATGAGTTATTCGTAGAAGAAAACTATATTCTGCAAATTCAGTCAATTTTAATCCTTACGATTTGGTTTTAGAATCAAAAGCTTGAAATTCATAATACATTTTATATACATTAACTTTGTATAGGGTGTCTTCTCGATAAAATGCATAGTACTGGAATCACAGGTAAAGATCTGAAAAAAATGTAAAACATTCACTGTTCCTGGTAAATGCCGCAGTACGAGACTGGAAATTACATACAAAAGTTTAAAATTTAGTCTCATCGCCCTCCCCCTCCACCCAAAAAAGGACACATTACTTGGATTTTTTTCATGTCGAACTGCCATTTATCTGAACTGATTCTGTGACTTCAACGCGTCAGATTTAAGAAAGCATTCAGGTACGCTGTCAGTTAGGGTGATTTCTGTTTTAGGGACACTCAGCTGTAAGTTTTTTCGTTTAATTAAAGTTTCATGTATAAATCAGCGGATATCAAGTGACTGACCACAGTTATGTGGTCATTCAGTTAAGGATTGTCTAGAATTTGAAACGATTCCAAGTAAGTCTTTTTGTTAAATTAATCAGTCACTCCCAGTTCTAGTTGTTTTTGTTTAGTCTGCTAGGTCTGAACGTTGCTTGATATTCTTGAAGCTCATATTGTACTATTCTTCTTTAGGTTTCTTACAAATTTTCCGGAGTACAACTTCAGGGTTTCGGATGACAGGAATGCCAGTAATTTTAACACTATTGTGTAATCTTTATTGTGAATTGTAATAATGTTCTTTTCCTAGTCCGTGAGGATCTCCTTCCTTTGAACTGCCGTATAAAATATGTTTAGTAATCACCTTAGAATTTTCTATCCACTACATTTGAACCATGATTTCCATCATCACTAGCTGCCTTATTATTTTTACCACGGCCAATCCCAGCTCCCAATCCTCGGTAAGATTAGAAAATATTACTGGTTATCGATATGAACACGAAGAAATAAAAAAACCTGTAGATATGAATTTTTTGTGATTTGAAGAAAGGAATTACGAATAACTATTCATAAGAGACGTAATAAAGATATGTAAAGTGAGGAAATTTAGCTGATGGAGTGGATAAACTTAATAAATGTTTACTATTATCAGTCAATGCTGTTTCTCTTTGGTATAGATAGTGTTTGTGGCTGTGGTAGCTGTTTACATGTTATTTGGATTGTCATGTGTTCATCTAAACATTGTTGACATCTTTTGTGGAAACGGTTATTTTGCCATAAGTTAGTGTTTATGCAATTTTAAACAGGATATGCTCTCTGTTTTGACTAACGCTTAACATTTAGTGTATTTTTTAATATATTTGTTTATTTAAGTATATACTTTTAGTAATTATGTAAATATATATAATGTATGTGTGTATTTATTTTTTTTCTTGCTAAGTTACCTATGTACAAGACCTTCATAAATATGAAATATTAAGGTGAAGTTTATCAAGGAATAACTTGTTATTTACTGACTACTGATATATTTTATTTGACAAATAAACATGTCTTACTTTAATTCATTTTTAAAATTGAAATATTTTAACTGCCATTGATAACTGAGAGAATTAGCATTTGTTGTCACAAGTTTTCTTCATTCTATACTTCCAAAGAGCCAACCTTACCAAAGTATTCATCAGTTGGCATGGTGCAGGAAGCCAATTTTATTAGTGGTTTTGCTGAATCTAAGGTTTTCATTGTTTCTTTTAGTGAAACAGCTCGCCCACTATCGGAACTAATGCAACTTTAAGCTCTGGATGTTGGAAAACTGATTATTGTATTTCTCTTTTCATGTCATCTTTTTTTCATAAAATTTCTACTCATCCTGTCAAATATTATGTAGTAATGACATGTCAATGTTATCCGTTAGGTCTTTTTTGTTCTGATGTTTAAGAACCTCTGGTAAGTTTAGTGAAACATCTCTATGGTTGTCCTTCAGCAGCTTTTTGTTTAGTATTAGATTTATCTTCATGCTGATCGGCTTCAATATAGGAACCAACTGATTAACTTTCTGATATATTCTGGTTTTCAAGTGTTGGCTTCATTAAGTTTCTTGTATGTTGCATTACATATGCATGGTGGAAAATTTTTTCGTTATCTTGGTTTTCATGAAACAAAAGAAATGGCCTGAAAAGATAAGAAGAGTCATTAAACTTTTAGTAGACATTAAAAGGAAATGTACACTAACCGGGCTATGGGTACATCTTACCAAGTATATTTTTGGAAATCTTGTCTTACGATAATCAGAAGTTCAAAAGAAATTATACCACATTTACTGCATGACCTTGAGGTCTCAATTGAAGCTGTCAAGAGCTGCTAGGCTCACAGTACTGGTAGCAGTGTCCCATGAGCTAATAATGCTTAGACTAGGGTTATCAGATAACTATGGTCTTGCAGAAGGGTTAAAATTTAAAAAAAAAAAATTAAATATTAGGTATCCATCCATTTTGCTAAACCCTGCTTCATCTTGTGTAGGTTAATGATGTAACAAAATAATCATTAAGTCATAATTTTTTATTGTTTTCAGGAAAGTAATTGAGTGAGTGATTTAACTTCTAACTTAAGTATTATACCTGAAATTAAACTTAAAACCTTAAGAAATGGACATTAAAGCGAAATTAGGTAAGATTGTGATTAATCAAATTTATTAATAATGAAATTATTAAATTTTGGATTTTCCTCTTTTGAGATGTAATTATGTTTAGAAAGGAGTAGACAGAGTGCTCGAGAATGCCGTGCACGCAAAAAATTAAGGTATCAGTATTTGGAAGAATTAGTTGCTGATCGAGAAAAGGCAGTATTTGCTTTGAGAAAAGAACTTGAAAAGGTGGGTGTGTACTTAATGTCTTGTTCCCCTTTCTAGTTTGTTTTCTTACTAGTTCTATGAATAGTTTTGTTAAACATTTTTATTAATTTTTTTTTTGGATCCTGTAGTTGAATCTGTGCTTGGGGAACCTTGTTTTGTCTTTAATTCAATGTCAGTCATGTAAATAACTTAAGTATGGCTGATCATCTGAGATTATTTTTCACTAATAAACGATAGTGTCCTTATTTTTTTGTAATTCTTTGTCTTTATTTAATTTATTTGTAACATATAAATCTTAGATTTATTAGTTGTGGGATTTTTGAAATTACCCTCTGACAGGGATGAAACTGATATCAGCTCTTAATGTTTTTATGAATGTTTGATTATTGACTAATTAAAATTATATCTAAGCTGGTTAGTTCTTAAAAAAACTTATTTTTATTATATTTTTAGTATTAATTTATGTTAGGAAATAAACTTAGGTGTATTTGAGCAGCCTATTTTGTGCTTACATATACATAACTTTAAAATTCTTATCCAGAGCACATCCTATTTAAATCATGATTTATTTTAATGTGGTCCTTTTTAAAGTGTTTCTTAGTGAATGGGTTGGAGACTGTGGGTATACTATAAACACATGGATAGAAGCCAAATTTACTCTCCAAGCTAAATGTGTCAGCAAGTCAACCTATACTTTGATGCTAATTACAACCTTGAATTTTAAATACTTAAAATACTACTACAGTAATAAAAATTAAAGTACAATTGTATGCTGCCTTTTATGTAACTAATCATAAATAGCACATTTTTTTTTTTATTATTAAAATCTAAAAAATCAAGGGAAAAGTTAAAACTTTTCTTTTTGAAAAACTTTTTTCTACAGAATTAGGATTTAAAAAAAGTATATTAATTTAATACTTTGTCATTATCTCCTTATCAGTCAAATACTTATCTCCATTTTATTAATGAGATGTTACAAAAAAAATATTCTGTATGAGGTAAACACCTCTGTAAGATGCAGTGAATTGGTCAAGACCATGCTCAATCCCTAGTTTTTTTACCCCAATTGAGGGTACCCACTTTTCAGAGGCTGGGTGTGGCCCAGGAGAGTCTCCCAACTCTAGGGTCAAGCTGCTCTTAACAGAATCAGTTATGAAAAACAATGTCCTATGGCTGTTGATTTGTTGTTGTTGATCATAGTGAAACAGGTAGAAAAGAATGCCTTGCAGTAGTATGTAAGTAGCCAATCCCAGAGTAAGTTTGGAGCTAAAGATGCTCAAAGGGCGTAGTAACTGCGCAAGTTGTTTGCTACATTGTCCCAAATTTAGAGTGTTGAGATAAAATGAGCATGAGGTATCATATTTTATGATACATATTTTGAGTTTTAAGTGGGAACTGAGTTAACAACCTGTAATCTTGCTAGCGATCTTGCAAAATCTCTTACCTGGAGCAGATATCTCCAACTTAGATCTATTATTAATCTTAATAGATGGGGTTCTAATAAGATTAATGTTGAAATTATAAATGATTTAATTATTATTCCTATTAAAAACTTAGTTGAAAAATATGGGTAGAATGATGATTTTTATAATTGGAATTTAGTTTACTGGATTATTTCTTCCGGATCAATTTAAAAATAATTACTATAGCTGCAATAATGAATGGTAAGAGGTAATGTTAAGTAAAGAAGTCCTTCAATGTTGCGTTATTAATTGAAAATTCTCCTCATCATATATATCATGTATCAGCAATGTTGCTTGAACCCAGTTCAACAGTTTCATTTATACCTTAATGACCCTTTATTGTAAATTGAAGAGCCTGAATTGTTGGCTGATACAAAAATTGATCTATTTGATAATAATGATTATTAATGAAATATTAAATATCTTAGATTACTAAAGTTTATTTAGCCAGAAAAATCGGAATGGTTGTTTCGAATGCAGTACTAATTAGGATCATATTAATATTTTTTCTTGATTAAATTTTCTGTTATATAATTAGCAAGTCTGACCAAATGTTTATTACTGTAGTAGTAATGACGTATTCTAATTCATTCTTATTCCAAATAAGTTTTTTTTTTTTTTGTGTAAAATCCTTCCTACATTTTCCCAATACATGCATATTGTTCCTTCATCGATGTTGCAGGGCTCTTGCCTCATCTTCAGGATGATCCAGCTTAATAGTAGTTAGATAGTTATGTATCCATATTAAGTACTTAGTCATAACTTAATTCATTTTTAATGTGCGCTACTTTTTTTAGTTTTCAATTCACTATTACACCGAACTAAAGTCCGTAACTTAATTGTTCATTTATCAATAAATTGTTTGCTGGAGTGTGTGTAATAGTAGGGAAAAGTTTTATGGTTTTTTTTTAGAAAATTTTGAGAAGACTAATTGGTCTGTAGTTGGATGGTATTCTGTTTTTTTTTTGTTTTTTTTATGAAGGGAATAATTTTTACAGTTTTTTAAATGGTAAGGAAATAATAAAGTCCCTATGAGTTGCTACAATCACAGCATAATAGACTTATATTAGACAATAAGATGGAGAATATAATTAACAAATATATCATACAATCACAATTTCCATAATAAGTAAAATATAATGATGTAAAATTATTTTTATTTTAATGTTTATACGTTTTTCACAATATACATATTTTCTCCTCTGCTTTGTCTCTTACAACTCCCATAAAACTATTTTTTTAAAAAATAAATTGAAATGGTCTTGATCAATAATATAAATCACAACCAATCTAATAATTAAAATACTAATACTGTGACTAAAATATTAAAATTTAATGATAATAATTCAAAAAATTAATCTACAATAGTATTAAATTCACTCATCAATAATAAAAAATATAACCTGATAGAATTTTAAAAGATAGTAAAATAAAAAACCAAAAACAATATAGTGCAATTCATTCATATTTTCTCATTCATTCTTGTTTATTAAACTAGTTATGTCATATTTCATGGTGAATTATTGCTTAATGTTGACACCAGGTTTCTCATGATGAAACTTCTTACATTGAAGTCTCTTTCACTGACACTCTCATGGAACCTCTCTTTAAAGAATTTCCTTCTTTTCCCTTTCCACCTTACTTGTTTCATTGGGGTTATTACTTTAATATCTTATTATAGAGTACTGGATGATTGTTGACTTAAGTTAAATAGAAAGTTATTATGTCAGCAAATGATGCTGATCCATCAGTATACATCTGCTCGCTTTCAATTAGCATTAAGGTAGCCAACACTAACACCATGCCCACTTTTCTAATTTATTTTCTCGTAGCAATAGTAATAGAACTTTCATATTCCGTTATCACTGATCAACACTCATTTCTTGGCATATATAACAATCTCAGCTGAACATTTAAAGATAGAGTTAGGCTGATCTAGCACATTTTACCGTCACTCGACGATGTGACTTAGCTGTAGAGGAGCCTCTCATTGACAACGGTCAGTCCTAATCCTTGGTACCTACTCAAACTACATATGTAACATTATCATAAAAGTATTGAAAGAGAGTCCAGTAGTGGCCATGATACTCCGGTGAATTATTGTGTGTATTACTTTTATAAGACAGGATACAGTTTTGTGAGAGGTTCAGTCTGGAGAGGGTAGGTAAGACCTGAGAACACTTCTCCCTATGCAAGCTTCTGCTTAAGCAACCAAGAGTTTAGTAGTTAGATCGTCACTAAGCATGATCAATAAGTATTAATTCTCCTGAGAATGTGTACCCTGAATACTTTGTGGTGTCTCCATGCTTTGCAGTTTGAATGCCATCACAATTCTAAAGGAAGAGCATATTTGTTTGCAGCTCTCCTTTCTTCATAAGAATATAAAACTTTTCTGAGGATCTTCCCAGACCAATTTCCTAAAATATCCTATGAGTGTTACCAATCACTCTTCATGCAGCCCCCTTGTCATGTGCTGAGGTCTTCCCTTCCATGAAACCTTTGATGGCTATAAAAATAGAAAAAAAGTTTATCAAGCAAAGACTTCATTTTAAATGGAAGGTGAAATCAAGTGGAGGGTGACTGTCTGGGCATTCTGTTACCAGTTATGATTATTTCTGGATTAAATGTTTAAAATTTAATTAAGAATATCCAGAATGAGTGTTGACAAATAGAATATGACAAAATACTGATCTAACTTATTTAATTGGTGTTCCAATAGAAAACCTGAAAGTAGTATTACAACAATCCTTATTGAAGGACAATTATATCCTCATTTTAATAATAATGATAAAAGCATTTATAATTTTATTTATGTTTATATTTATAAACATCTTGCTACCTAGGAAAGATGAATAAGCTCTACTGTTACTGATAAATTTATTTGAATTATTACTTTAGATTGTTGGTATACCTATAATAAAAACATTAAAGAAATTTTATTTAAATAAATGTAGGTAATTTTATGAATAAGTTTATTGATGATATGAATTAATATTATCATAATAGGAGAAGATTTAGTAAACATAGATTAAAATATTTTCTATAAAACTTGATGAGAATATTTGCCTGACACTAATACAAACTTCAGTTTTTTTTTTTTCTCTTCCACTATAAGTAAGCTTGTGGAATAGCAGTTTTTTAATCGATAATTATTCGATATTTTTTTTTTTTTTACATATTTGCTCCATGCTCTGAGATTATGTAATATTTTAGTTATGTATGAAATGAATAACTGTGATAAAATAACCTTCATGTTGAAATAATAAACTAAATAACTAATAAGTTGTTTGAATGAAGGTTAATTTTATCAGTGTGTAATCAGATTAAATCATATAAATTCTATTCTTTCAATAATTAGTGCTCTTTAATTACATATATTATTTGATTTGTGTAATTTATTTGGGTAAGCATGGTGATTTAATAGATAGATGCTTCCCCTTTTAGTTCTATCTTAATTATGTTCGTTTTCAGATTTCTTATGTTCTGAAAGACAATGAGGTTTTTTCAAAGGATGATGGAACTCATAAAACATCTCATATGGAGCATTGAAAACAATCGTTGTACATAGAGCATTGCTAATAGTATGTAGATTAGAATTTTTTCTTATATGCACTTAATAAAAGTATCAGGTCATAGCAATAGTAATGTTAGTTTTCTTTAAAGACTGTTATATCAAATTACCTTGGGATAATAATTAGTCATTTTTACCAATTATATAGTATAAACATTTGAATTGGTATTAAATAATTAGTTTATTTTCAATTTTTAGGTGAAGAGAATTATTTATGAAATAATTAAGATTAAGAAATGCTTTACCAATAAGTATATTTTGTTGGTCTACAGTGCGGCTAAATATGCTTTCATCAGATGTTCAGTATGGAGGACTCCTATATATAGTTTAATATATATTTAGTACAATTGTCCTAAGTGTATATTATACTAAATTACATTATAGTGAATATTAAACTAATGAGGGTAGGGCACAGTGATGAGGTCACTGATCTTAACTAAATTTGTTTTAGTGATGTGGTAATTGGTGAACGAGGGGCTGAGGGCAAATTTTATTATATATAATTATTGTGATTTTTATATTATTGTTTCTTCCTTTGCTGTTTGCGGATTTCTAGGTTATTGTATTACTCAACCAATCTATACAAAATTTAGTAGTGATTCAAGGTATCATAAACTACAAAAAATGGCTCAAACCTGACCTATGTAACAGATTAGAATCAAAGAAATGAAAAAAAAGTTTGAGAACATTTTCTTAATTTGAAACTACTTTTTCTTTCTTTCAGAGATATAAAATCTAAAATGTATTGATATGGATTGAAAGAGGAAATATTTGGCTTTCCAACAGTGGTAGTTATGTTGGATTTGGATTAAATCCGCAGGAATTATGAATGTTTACGTGAACAATGAACATTAAATAAAAAAAAATTATAATTTTTTATTTCTGTGAACCTTGTATTTAAGGGTATTAAAGGAAGCTAAAACCGAATCTGACTTGCATTCCTCTCAAAGAAAAAAAAAAAAGGAAATGCTTAACCTTCTTTACTGGAAGTTTCTTTTGTTTTTAATATGTTTAACCAACTTGCCAAGAACAGGTGGAAACCACTTTAATGCCATGTGTGTTTGTGTGAAGACCAAAATTGAAGCTTCCTCTTTGAAAAGAAATGCATTCACAACAGATAAAAGAATCACTTCTATGCTTTGTTGGAGAGTGGTAACAGGGCTGAGGACATCACTTCTGAAATGCCTGGACAGGAACTTGAGCCCCCAAATGAAGATGAGGTGTAACTGGCCTTAAAATTATTGAGAAACAACAGAGGCTCAGGATCAGATAGTCTGTCTGCGGAGCTATTCAAGCAAAGTGATGAAGAACTGGTGAGATTTCTGCACAACCTTTTCATCTAAAGTAGAGGAAAGAATTGCTTATCTAGTAGTATGAAATCTTAATAAGAGAATTTTCAAAAAAGTTGAAAATGAGGTAAAAAAAACCTTGGGATTGATTGATAAAAAAGATAGTACATTTTTTTAATAATTCAATCATGATAAATATTTAAATACTGACGTTGACTATAGCATGACCTGATAATTTTATATACTGTGTGTAAATTATATCTGTTTTATTGGAATTCTTATTGTATTCCACATATTTTCAGATAAATTGAAATCTCAAAATTATTTATGGGTAATATTTCTGTAATCTTCCCTTGACCAGCAGTGTGTATGAACAATGATTTTTATATCACATGTAGAAATTTCCTATATTTTGTACTATTTTATGCTGTTTCATTCATGATTAAATTTAGTAATTAGCTAATTGACTGCATTTGTCTGTTCAATTGAAGAATATTGGTGAAATGACCTCTGAAAGACTACATTTAACTCATTCCTCACTCCAACCTGTACCTATGTCCTGTAAAAAAAAAAATCTTAACGTTAGGAACTGATAAACAAAGATTCATTGCTCATCAAAAATTAATAGATTAGTTTGTTAGTTAACAAATTAGTACATTATTTAAATAATGCCTAAATTCAATTGCTATGTTGAATATAATATAATATGTAATATCTGAGTAAGAGGTGACCTTGGACTATTAAATCTCACCAGTATTCTTTAGTTTTTCTGATTATAGTTTGTTCAGTTAATGAGATCATGCCATTATTTTCAATTATTGAAATAACTGTCTGTAGGTTAGGAGGTTTTTGTACCTTAAAGAGGATTGACTCTTCTAATCTAAAATTACCTCAGTTCAATACCCTTATGGTGACTTGTAGAGACATGTTAATTGAGGACATTTTTAATGAGTAGGTATGTTTTTTAGGTAATAAAAAACCTGTTGTTTTTAGTGATTATAAAACGAGACTATAAAAAGTAGGTGCTATCTGCAAACCCTAGGTTTTAACCGCACCTCAGTTGCACATGTCATGTTGAAATTAAAAACGATTGGCAGTTGGGGCAAATATGGATATAAAGCTTCAACTTTTGCCTCTCATAATTGTTTATTAGATTATCTCTTTGGCCATGAGAATCATTTGGGCTGATTAATATTGGAAACCCTGTATATTTGCAATACTTTTTTTATATATAAGTTATAATGTCATGTAAAAAATATTTAACTGGAATTAATGGGTGGCAGAAAGTGATCATTATCCACTTTCTGCCACCCATTTTTTCAGGCAGACATTTTTTTCTCTTTGTTTCTCAACTACTAATCCACTATTTTCCCAACTTTGTATATCATTTCAACCATGCACATGGTAGGGTACAAATTTTTCTCTTACAACTATTTGCTTCCCCCATCTTAAACAACATCTGGATAAGTCTGTTTTCTAAATCAACAGAAGCCTTGGTTAGATATTCTCTGAGATCTTTACTAGGTTTGACCACAAGTTATCAAATCAAGTCAGTCTCATGGCAAAATTCTTCCACATCAAGGAAAGAAAGTACTGTTTGAAATTTTGTTGTACTGTTAGTAATTTGTGATCGAGTGAAAATGCATCCATCTATTTGACAAAACTATAACTCAGACTCACTCTTCCAAAAGGGTTTTTTGGTATGGAGTATAAGCAGCTAGAACTTCTGACTATTCTTCTGCCTCAAAAGAAATGCTAAAATCTTCATTTGAAATCTTGAATAAAAAAGTTCGAGTAAAGAAAAATTAAGTAGGTTACTAATAAATAACTCAAAAATACTCATTTAAACTGTTTAATATCCCTTTGCATGTGATATATAAATAAGTCAATAACATCTTAAATACAATTTTATTATAATTACATTGGGTTTACCGCTTATTACATATTTGTTTGTGATTTTATATCATTAAGTGTTCTCATTCGATCTTTATTAATTTATTCCTCAATTTAATTTGTGCTCTAGAAATCAAAAATACTGATTTTAACTTGGATTATTATAATTACAAACTTTAAAAGTCTTGAAGTACCTGTTTGTGTTTGCCTCTGATTAATGTCTGAATATAACACCAAAAATCAGTCAATTGTCTTGAACAACATACCACTCGCACATATTTCATAAAAATTGATCATATGTTCCAGTTTTATCTTCTTATTTCTTCACTATTACGATCCGCTTACTACCTTTTTATCTGATTACACCAATTTTAATTTTCTAATCCATTGGATATAATTGTTGAGAAGCAGTTATTACTTCAGAGTCTACCACATACATAAAATATGTTCTGCATAATTTTTATTTAATACTAGTGGGGAGGTTTAATCACCCTCTCCTGTTTCCTTTCCTCACTCTCTCAACATAATATTTATTTATAGGAATACATAATTAATTAAAGGTTAAAACCTTTAATTAATTATTTATTCCTGCTTCCCAATTTTGAAGTGATTATTAAAATCATTAAAGCTTTAATTACAATTTTTTTATTGATAGAATTTAGAAATGAAAATGGGGCAGGTACCTACACTACTTAGTCATACATTTTTTATTGATACAAAATAATAATGGACATGGGGACTATAGGGCCCCCATTCTAGATAAATTTTATTAATGTTCTAATGTTTGAACAATAAAACAATATTATTGACTTTTTTATATACTTTTTTTAATATTTGTTTCTAAAAATAAGTGATCCACAAATTTAGTTCTGGTATTGTAAGTAGTAGGATTGAAAAAACATATTTTTGTCCATCCTAGATTAGATTAATCTTAAAAGTGTTTAGATAAGATTAAAAAGTGCTATTGGCGAATAAAATTGGAATCCATTTCCGTAGTTATATGAGGATAAGGATAAGCAACATTACCTTAAAAAAAGTAAAGACAATTTTTTTTTTAATTTAAAAATTTGAGCATGGCTATCTCAGCAGTTTTACAAGATAGCAAAGAATAAATGGAATCCATCTTTTTCCACATTTTTTCAGCTTAAAATGTGTAATGTCGTTATTGTTAGAATACATAGTTTCCACTATATCTATATCTATATCATCCATTGAACTCTCTTTGTCACTATTGAACCCATTTGCTAAAAGATTTCATTCTTGATCTCGAATATTAATCTTAATAATCTTGATAAGGATATATTTGTTATCCTGTGTAAAGCGTTACCTCATAAAATCTGTTGAAGGGCTGCTAAATCAATTCTATGTCTTTCTAGCTGTGATACAACAATCCACTTACTCCTGCCTTGTACAAATTGTGGATATTCCAAATTGCAACTGCCAATCCATTATTTTTCACAGTTTATGATTTGAAGGGGACCAGATACAATGGCTTTAGATAAGGGAGGATATTAGCATTTGATCCTAGAAAAAGTTCTATTAAGATCCTCTTGTTGCTTTTAGATAGCAAGATTAACATGACTAAATTTAAAACATCAAGTTAATGCATCAACCAAGTAAAAAGAATGTAAGGAGAAGGATAATTTCTTTGATCACTTGAAAATTATCGTGAGTTAGGCTTAACAAAATGAACATACCAGTAGTTGCTGAAGACTTCAATTCTAGAATAGAATGTGAGATAAAATGTGAGGCCCATTAGCCACTTGTCAAGAAGCAAGAAGAGAAATGACAGAATTTCAGCAGCCAGTTACTGAAGTATGTCTCTAGTCAATCTCTTTTATGGCCCATTTCACCAGAATTACTAAATGTATGTACAAATTTGATGATAGTGTACTATAGCATTACTGGTCACTGATAAGCACTGCACTAATTTTTACATTTATATGTAAGCACATTCCCTAACACAGCCATTATAGAATCAAATGTTAAACTTAGTAAATAGTATTTAATGAATGTGTGCTTTTTATTACTCATTAGTATTTTTATTTACCGTTTTAATTGTTTATATTTACTCAAATTATATATTTAGTAGAATGTTTCTGGTACCTATATTGATAGTGATAAATTCATTAACAATGTCTGAAAAATTATTTAACTGAGGCAATCCTTCATGTTCTCCTAGGAACATTTGTATGTGTTATAGTAGGTTCTTATGATTATTTTATGTTTTAGACTAGTTTATACTTAAGGTCTTTCTTTTAGAAATAAAATATGAGTTCTCATAAACTTTTATTTATTTATTTAAATTATTAAAATGGATTTTTAAGCAATATTCAAGCATACCTTACAATTATTTAAATCTACTGGATCATTATATAGTAGTGGTTGTAGTTTTTAGGTACAAAATATCTAGGTTATCAGTTTTATTATATAGTATTTCTTTTTTTAGTTATTTAATTTTCAAAACAATTTTAATCATTTTCTTTCAAATTTAGTACAAACTTTGGAGTAAGGAGCTTGATGAGCAAAGGTGGCCTGATGGACTACAAGCTTTTCTAGAAGAAATGGGCTCTGTTAAGCAAGAAATGTGATTTTTATCACTGTAACTATTGTTTAAATTTGTTGTCACTTTCTCTAAAATAAGTAATTAATTTTGATTCCCACAGGTGTTTAAAGTTAATGAAATTAGCTATTTTGTTCTCTGAACTTGAAATTGTATTATTTATAATTTTCCTATATATAATTAATGAAAACTTTAAGGATATCTCTTAATTCTAAAATTTAGTTTCTATTATCAGGAAAGATATATTATTCTTTATGTTTTATCTTTCGTTGTTAACAATTTATGGCTGTTTAATACTGTTCAACTAGTCATGTAATTACTTAATGTGTAGAATATGATCTATTCATGTTTTTAGCTACACTTTTTTATATAGATTTATTGTTTAAAGTTATATTTGTTGAATTAGGTTATTATTATTCCTATATTCAATTGGAATAAATTTTCTATTCTCATTGAGGTACTAGTTTCCAAGTTTATTGTATAATGTTTTTTAATTTTAAGAATCCAAGAAATTTTCAGATGAATGTAAAATTTATTTGATAAATAATAAAAAAAAAAATTTAATTTTCAAAAACTTGCTTCTGCATTTGTTTTTTGTAATTTTTTTTTTTGTATTTGGTAATATGTTTATTAGTTATGCATATACTGTATATTTGTTGACTTTGTATTAAAGATATTTTAAATAATAAAACTATGTATAGCATCTTTTCCCACTTTTATGATATAATAAAATTGCTATATCTTGTATTTGTGAGAATTATGTGCAAAATACTTGTTACTAGTTCATCTATATTTCGGTAACTGTTTGTGATACAGGAAAGCTCTTGGTATAGTTTTTTTAAATTTTTTTTTATTATTTTTGATTTATCTACAAGTTTATTCAAGATCCTCTGCAAAATGGTCATGAAACAACTAGTTTCTGTATAAAACTTGTCTCAAAGTATTATTGGAAGGTTAAGCAATAAAAAAGCTAAGTATTCATTTTTTTTTAATAATATAAAACTATGATTCTACTCACTATTCGTTAGTTCTGTTTTCAGATGGCAAAATGCCATAAATAACTTTAACATCTATTCAAGATTATAAATTAAATTTTAAATTGATTGTGATTGTGGATTTGGCTTGCATGTTACAATTTCCCACCATTTTTTTCTCATACACTTACAGAAAAATAAAATTTTTGCTACCATAAACTCATCAAAGGAAACTGATCAAAAAGTTTCTTTTTTAAATTAAAAAGTGACTTATAACATTTTGCCATTTGAGCACAGAATTAACAAGGTTTCTAAAAGTAATGAATAAGGGATAACTCAATGTAAACAAAATTTTACTGTAATAAACTGCTAGATAAGCAAGTAAATCAATTCTTCATTGGTCTCTCTTGCATTTCAACTAGACTAAACAGTACACTTGCTATATCTTCTGATACAGGCTTGAGGGGCTCTGAAGGGTAGTAAAATGCATGCAATCAAATTCCCCTTGGGAAGAGTAAAACTTCATGTTGTGAGGAAATTCAGTGCCCCTGGTGGTAAAATTTTAAAAGCAATTTTGATAACTTACCGTTCCTTAGGAATCCTTCCCTCTGAAACTCATTCAAGAAACTGCCTGCCTACAATTTTCCTTTCTCTTGTTTGCAATAGGTTTTTAAGTATTCTTGGTAAACAAAGGAAGTAAGCATCGTCTGTATCCACAGGCTTGTTTTGTTCTTTTGAATTTTTTCAGCTATTACATTCAATTTACTCTATTTTTATTATAAAAAGGAACAAACTGAAGATAAGCAAAATGAAAGGAAACTTAAATATCAGCAATGTAGTTGTATATGACAAAAATTCATTTAAATTTTAAATTAAAATAATTTTAAATAAATTTATAAAGTTGCGGCCAACATATGATCATAAATCTATTATGTGGCAGATGCTATGAAAACAAAACAAATCCGCTCTTTGTTGTTTTTTTATACTGCAAAAATAGACAGATGACTTCTTAACGTCTCAGTATGTGCACATATCGTCTCCATTGTCTCCTTACTCGTATCTTAGTGAACTTCAACATAGTTGCCAGTATTCTGACCATCTCCGTCGTCTTCATTTTAGCCAAGGCGGGACTACTTCGACTCATCCTCCAAAAAGACAAGGCTGGCGGACGTACGTCCTTTTGTCGATCTACCTCCACGAAAACATCAACCCAGGACAACAACCACTACCGGGGCCCCACCAATCACCGGTAATATAAGACTTTTTTTTCGTCTTTTGTTCAACTTCAATATAATGTTTTAATAGTTTTAAGTTGTGTTAAGTTCCTTTTTTAAAATTTATTTTTCTAGTTTATATGTTTTACATATATATATATATTTCAGTTTATTATGTTCAATTCCTTAAAATATAATAATAACAAAATTCGGCAGTTCATATATTTTATTTTGAGCAATATTCACGGTTGGGTTTGCAAAGGTTCCTTTTGAACCCCCTACCCGCCGTAACAACTACGTAACCTATCAATTCAACCTTTGTTCTAGATTTTTTATCAGAATTCTAATTTAATTACCTGGACATATGTCTTCATAAATTTGTATTTGTAATATGTTAAATTAAAAAAAAATTAACTGCTAAAGTTAATTAAGAAGACTTGAAATAATGTATTTACACTGAATCGAAAATGCAAGCGTTCAGAAGGTTACGAAACAAAAGATAAACTTTAAGTAGGTTATTTAATTCATCCCTCTTCTTTAAGACCGCTGGTATCTCGCAAGGTAGTATCCTTGGTCCCATCCTCTGCTCCGTCTATACAGCTGACATCTCAACTAATCTTAACACTATCCTTACCACGTATGCCGATTTTACATGGGTGCTCGCAGTTAATAATAACCCTTGTATTGCATTCCAAACTCTCCAATCCCATATCAAAACCCTTGAAGAATGGTGTCTTAATTGGAGGATTAAAATAAAATCCAACAAATCACCTTTACTCTTGGTCGTAAACCTACTGACTGCCTTACCAGTAAATGTTATAATGTTTCTCTTACCCCTGTTGAACAGATCCTCTACCTTGGACTGCAACTGGACAAACGACTAACCTGGAATCACACAAAACTGAAAAGACAGGAAACTGCACGTCGATTCTGACTATTACAGCACTTACTAAACAAACGGTCTAAACTTCCAATTTATTACAAAAGACTGATCCACATGACTGTAATAAGGCCAATCTGGACACACAGAGTTGAACTTAGGGGCTCCATTTAACATTCCAATTTCTCTCGTATCCAATCCCTACAATCCAAAATTCTTCGTAAAATCCTAAATACTTCTTACTTTGTCACAAATAAAATAATCCATATAGGCCTTAATTTTCCATATGTAACCGACCTAGCCCAAACCAGATATCAATCCTTCCATTATAACCTTCCTAACCACCCAAACCATCTAGTTTCTAACCTTGCTCCCTCTTTCATTCCTGGCAATACTCCGAGGTGCTTGAAAAGAAGATGGCCTCGAGACCTTCTAATGTCGAAATATTATTGAAGTGCTTCCAATGGGTAGGTTCTCTACATGCCCGTATCACTCCATTATGATCTTAGATAAAATTTACTGGATGTATTTTTATGTAAATATCGTTAACTAAAAAAAAAAATGTAGGTTATTTAATTTAAAACATTTTGGTTACGTAAAAATTTGGAAGATTACAGAAAATGTAGACACATAAATAGGTAAAGTTAGACATCAAGAGGTTGCATGAAATGTAAAAATTGAGGGAACTATAAAAAAATGATAAACAAAAAGGTAGCCTATAGGTAAAAAGAAGGTAACTTTTATATGGTTATAAAAACATGATAACAGTCTAAAGTTTATATAATGAGGGTTATGGAAATTGTAAACAGTGAGATCCAAAAAACTTGTGATCCAATTGGTAGTAAATGTAATTTTCAGCAGGACTAGAAAAAAAAATGTTAACATTGAAAAGGTTACAAAAAAAAGTAAACAGAGGTAGGTAAACGTAAATATTGAAAGTATTGCATATAATGTATACATTGAATGGATTAAACAAATGAAAGGTCAACGAATAGGTAAGTAAAAATAAACCTTGACAAGGCTACAGAAGAAGTAACCATTAATGAAATTACAAAAAAGGTAACCATTGCTTCAAGGTTGACATATGGTAACAAAAGTATTTAAATATTGTAAAGGTCATGTAAAAAAAATGCGATGATTATGGAGATCGTGGGCAGTGTAAACATTAAGAAAGTTTGTAACAGTGAGCGAGCACGGAGTACCGCTATAACCCGCCAGGGGCCAGCACTACAAGCGTCTAAGAAGCTGTATAATTGTATATAAGTGTATCATTATAAAAATACGATCTCTTGTATAAATGTATATATGTTAATATGTAAAATGTAAGAATGTTAATTATAAAATAAAAAGAGATTGAGCAATAAGATTGGTCGTGGGCCTTCTGTAAAGAGATATCAGGCTGGAGAAATCGCCTAAGACCAGACAACCCCCGACAAGTTAAAAGCACTTTTGAACACAAAAGTTAAACTTTGTGATTGTCACGAAAATGTAAACAGTGAAGCAACAAAAAATTTTAAACCAACAGGTGATAAAGGTATTCGTGGGAGGAATATAGAAAATGTAAATATTAAAAAACCAAAGAGGCAGATAAAAGTAAACATTGAGAAGTTTACATAAAGTGTAGACATAAGGTTACAAAATCATGAAAATATTTTAAAGATTATGTAAAGGGCCGTCCGTAGCTTAGACGGGTAGGCCTGGGGCATTGACTTTTTTCATTAAGTGACGGCCCCACAAAATGAAAAACTTGACCCCCCACCATGGTTAGAATTGGTTGGTCACCTGTAGATAAATAGGCAAACATCACCTTCACTGTGGATTGCCTTATATTAATTTAAAAACAAAACAAAAAAACATTATATGAACAATGTGGAGATGTAAATATTAGTAAGGTTACAAAAAAAAGTAAAGAGGTAATTATTGTTAATATTAGAAAGGTTATACAAAAAGTAAGCATTTAGGTAAGTAAGGGTTAACATTAGAATGGCCATGGAAAATGTAATATTGGAAAAAATATTCCAAAACCTACAAAAACAAATTAGTGGTGTATGAAAACCCAAAATGACGCATAGGCACACTCAGCCTTAAGAATTTCAAACAGCCTTAAGCTTCGAAGGTTTGAGAAAAACAAAATGGCAGGGATCAAAGGGATTAGTAATTCTTACTGGCTACACTCAGTCTCTATGAAATCTTAAGACTCTCTAGCAACAACAAATGTAAAGCGTTAAGTTTCTCAAGTTGAAGAAAAACAAAATGGCGGTAGAAAGCACTCAATCACTACAAAATCATAAATATCTGAACAGAAGATCAGGTGAAGCCCTAACTAAGTTGCAGGGGAAAAAATGGTAGAAAACACGAAGGAGAAGGTCGTGAGACCCCCTCTGGCCACACTCATAAAGTGGGTACCTTACCCGTCAATGGATGGATAAATGCTGTAAACGAAATAAACGCGTCTCACGAAAAGGAAAAGGTCGAGATTCTCACTTTAAACAGAACCTCAGTTTTTGGTGGGGGTGGTAAAGATAAGCTTGGAGCACTGCGCTTTGTTACTTTGAGAAGGATGAGGATAATATGAACAACCGAAAGGCCATGTGACTAAAAAAGTGCTTGACAAGATGACTAGGGTTAGAGCGAGGTAAACATTTAAATTCAAAATTGGCGCCGCGGGTCACG
The DNA here is from genome assembly GCF_000696795.3 of Halyomorpha halys. Lineage (NCBI taxonomy): Eukaryota > Metazoa > Arthropoda > Insecta > Hemiptera > Pentatomidae > Halyomorpha > Halyomorpha halys. The sequence goes on along the minus strand of NW_027107431.1, from coordinate 334,770 downwards.
AGAAAACTGATTTATAGGAAGAAATATTAATTAATTAAACAAATGAACAATTAAGAAAATATTAACAGTAAATTTAAATAACTAATTTTTCGACAAATTAATATATTAAAATTGATTAATAAAGACTGTAGTACAACAGTGGGCGAAACAAATTAGAAATTTATGATTATAATTTTAAAAAAATTATGATTAAAAATAAATATTTATTTTAACGAATCAATAGATCAATTAATTTAATTTTTTACGGTTATGGGAGATTATATTACAGCGTTCTCAGGAAAATGGTTAAGTATAGTGAAAACTGGTAAAACTCAACAAAATGTATCTGTGAATGAATCATGAAGAAAAATATTTCCTGACGTCCTATCCCTTTCCTAATATTTGGCGCATACATTAAATGCTCCCACAATCATATGTTTAATGTTTATTTAGTATTTTGTAGGAACATAGTCCGGGTGGCGGTCATTAAAGGTATCAATATAGTAAAAGAAAACTATTTATTAAAAAAAGAAAAAAGAAAAAACATAAGTGTAAAATAACAGGGGTATAAAATGAAAAGTAAGATATAATAAAAGTAAGATTTTTCTGATTAAAACTTTTATTGTTAACCAACGTTTCGCCCCACTTTGTAGGGCTTCGTCAGGGCTGACTGATCAAATAAACAATATGATAATAGAGTTGCCACCTTTGTTTCAACCTGACAATAAATTTAGGACATTTTCTGAGCGGCATTTCCTTGTGACTAGTGGAAAAACATTGTGAAAAAACAGAGGGTTTTGATATAATTTCTCTTTTTTGTTTGAAATGTGACACAAATAAAAAAAAAAAAGTGTTTTGGGGATTTTTGGCTTAACGTGTTCTGAAGATAGTGCAGTTTCACCATAGAGAGCGGCACATCTATTTATTCTCATTGTCCATAGCATAACAGATGTGTTTGTATTAAACTGTACTCAATGTCCCTTGAGCAATGGCATAAGGTTAGTTATTCAATTGTTTTCAAGAGGTTTATTGGAATCGTTTTCTTGAATGGTGTGACACATGAAAGCAGTTTTTTCTTCGTAACCTGTGACACATTTGGACCTGAACTTGTTATAAACTTTAAAATTCTCGTACTTACGTTGCTTGCTATGTATACCACGAAGGTCAAACGACGTGTAGTAAATGAGACTGATAGTTTTGTGTCAAGATCGATGGAAAACAAAGTAAAGGCAATGAATGGCGTAATTAATTTCATTTTTGAAATAAAAAATAAATTTTCAAGTGATTATTGGACTGGCCAGCAAACAATTGGATGCGGTTGGATAAGCCTTACTTATCTGACTTTTCAAACAGACAATTATTGCGAGTAGGTTGGTCGATGTACATGTCACAATCTCACAAGAGGAGAGATCATAACATACAAAAAAGGCAATCCTTCTGATCATTTCTGATGAAGGCAATCTGATGAGTTCTGATAAACTCATATGTAGAGAAACAAATTAGAGAAATAAAGTCTAGTTCAAACAGCTCTGCGTGGTAACTAAGACATGCCTAAAAAAAAAATCTTAACCCCCAAGAAAAAGTTAGATCTTCTTGATTTAATAAATGACAATCATTTTCCGACACTATACTATTCATTATATAATAGTCTGTAGATCTTTACTATGATTATTTCAGATATTTTTCAATTTTGTCATTGGAAATTTTTATGCTCTTTTGTAAATTTTATGTTCTTTTTCGACTTTTCTTTAGAATTTTTATGATTTACAATGAAATTATAACTTGGTTAATTCGAAGATATTTTTCTTAATAACTGACACATCTTGAAAGAAAGGGTAGAGTGCTGGCACAACACATTTAATTAATAAATTTTGTTCTAAGAGACACAAATAATATAAAAGAAATTAGAAGAACAGAATAAAGTTTGACGTCAATATTAAAAGAAATATATGTTTAAAATGTTTATATGCTTAGATTATGTAAAATGTGCCTCCATTCAAGAAGAGCAGCGATTTGTTCCACAGTTTTCCCCCAGCTGCCAACGCGGAATCGTGTGTGCTACGTATTTTTATTTAGGTTATTAATGTGGCATTATTTATGTTACCTTTTAAGTCTCATACCCAGATTTAAATTTGTATAGTTCTTATTCTTCCTTTGAGATGAAAAAGTACTTGTTCAATTTTATCCAGTTTATATTAGTGGTAAGTAGTAGGAAGAGTTCAAAATTTGAAAAGTCAGACACGTGGGAATATAATTGGACCACGTGTTTCATAAATTTGGAAAACAGGCAGCCTTTATCAGAGTGTTAACACGTTAATTTTTTTTTAAATGAAAATAAATAACTTGTTGATTTGTTTTGACATAAGCTGACAGATTTTCATGATATTAGGAAAATATTATGAATAAATGGTTGTGGAAACGTTTCTGCTAATTTTTTTATTTATTTATTTGAAAACTGGTGTTAAATAGTTTTTCGGAGTGATGTATTTAAGCATGTACTAAATTTATTCTGAACACTTTATTTTTTTTTTTTTTTAGCCTATGATCATTAAAATCTCTTAAGCGTATTTTTTCGCCTCATTTTGCGTTAAAAAAGTTTGTTATAGCAAGTGGAAATATAATAACTGTTTTTAAATGTTTAAAAGTTTGATATTTGTGTAGTTGTAGCGACACCGCTATCTCCTGGTCTGCACTATTAACTATTTAGAGCCGCGCGAAACACCATGGGTCCACACGACGTGATATACCAGCTAAGACATGAACTTAGGTCATTACACAAACGTCATATATTGAAATATGTCCATTTCTTGTAAATACTTCAATTGTACAAATGTAATAACCATATTGTATGTTGTAGTATTCTTAAATTTATCATTTGAGTGAATAAAGATTACAACAGAATCTTCTGATCCACTAAAAGCTAACGTTTTACACGTAGCATCTACCGATAGCGTTTTTAAGCCCGAAGGAGTGACTAGTACAAATTTAATGTGTGAAATTCGCCAATCATTCTGTCAATACATCAACTATTTCTAGATACCTATCCTAATTGAACATGTGATGTGGAGGTCTTCAGATGTATATTACCTCACCTCTTAAATTGGTGCCTGGCTTAATTATACACAGCCACCTCAACACTATTTAAAAAAATCTATCTAATAATTAACTATAATTTTTTTTAAAATTATTTATTTAATGTAATTTACAACTGTACAAAATAATACAATAGGTAAATATGTAGTATGTTTCATATACACTTGAAAATCTTGGGAAGGAACCACCCA
>NW_027107431.1:329963-331282 GCF_000696795.3 Halyomorpha halys | reverse complement strand
GGATGCGGGAAGAATTTGATGGTTTGGTGGAGCCCCAGAGCTCAATTCCATATGTCCAAATTGGTCTGATTATTGTAGTGTATACTAATTTTTTGTAGTGAATGGGAAGTTTAGAGCGTTTGTCAAGTAAGTGTCGTAGCAATCGGAATCTACGAGCAGTTTCTTGTCGTTTCAGTCTTGTGTGTGGATTCCATGTAAGTCTCTAACTATACTTTAAAAAGAAAATATATATGGAAAAGGTAGTTTCGTCAGTCACAGAGGACTGTGGTCAGTGACGCGTTCCTATGGAAATCTTAGATTTGAAATTTAGTCTTAAAAATGGATTTTGATATCTAGAAACTAATTTAAATCATTAGGTACCATCTTAAGAAGTAATGGAATATAAATTTTCCAAAGTTGAATTTCTCTTCAAATGCCATTTTCTTTCACAATCCTTGTGGAACTGTCTAAAAACCGTGTTCGAAGAACCGAATAGAAGGATTTATATCCAGGAGCAAGAGGTTTGTGTTCGTCTAGATCCAGAATGTGTGCAGCAGGGTTTCCTACATACAGAGTTGGCGAAAAGTATTCGATTGACGAGACATTTTACACTTTTATTCGGAGTTTGTATTCGTGAATTTTTTGCAGGAATAATCTTTTATTCCACTAAATAATCCGAATACTTTTGTATTTGAATATTTAAAATATTATTTCAATCGAAGAAAAAATTAGTCAAATATAAAATTATTTGAATAAACATATAATCGATTTTTGTTAAATTCTCTTATTTTTTACCATTTTCGAATTCTAATGTACGAGGGTTCCATTACACATATCAGACGCGTAAAAAACGAAAATCCTATCGATTTTAAAATCGAAGGCATCGATGTAATTTTCTGTATCCCCTAAAACATATGAAGAGACCTTAATATATTGGAAATCATAAAAATAATAAATCGATACGCAGTTTGAAAGTCGATAGCATTTTCATTTTCTGTATCTTCTAAAACATAGATAGGGGCCCTAATATGTTAGAAATCAGAAAACTTTCCTAAAACATAGAACATAAAACACGAAATTTCGCATCGATTTATTTTAACGTTTCTTAGGATCCTTTCTTATATAAGAGTCCCTTTACATGTTTAAAATGAGAAAAGTTAAAATGAATCGATATTCGAGTGTCTGATCTTAAAATCGATAGCATTATCATAGTCTGCATATTCCAAAACATAGGAAGGGGTTAGTGTCCCTTCCTATGTTAAAATTCTGAAAATATAAAATAAATCAATACGCGATCATAAAAGCGATAGCATTATAATATTCTGCATATACCAAAACAT
>NW_027107431.1:325673-329856 GCF_000696795.3 Halyomorpha halys | reverse complement strand
TTTTATAAACGAATAATTGATTATTCGTGTAAAAAAATTGCGAACACAAACGTATTTGTATACCTGTTCCTTACTTTGTTACAAATCAAGTCATCCATCAGGACCTCAATGTTCCAATTGTTGCCGATTTAGTCGGAACCATATACCAAGCCTTCAATGATAAACTTCCCAACCACCCAAACCCATTTATTCTAACCTGACTTCTCCTTCAATACCCAATAATCCCCTTAGGTGTCGGAAAATAAGATGGCCCCGAGATCTTCTTGTAACGTAATTGGAGTCCTATCAATGGGTACATTCTCCACATGTTATTTTATATCTAATAGCAAATTTACTTGTATATAATTTTATACAGTTGTAAACAACAATAAATAAATTACTAAAAAAAAAATATGCTTAAATTTGTTCAGCCAAAATATTAATCGGAAAGTTATAATTTTCCTAAAAGAGAAAAACTTTTTTCTAAAGTTAGTGGAAATGAACTTGTCCGTATGTTCTGTTTTATCAGTTCATTACTTATTATGTTAGTTATTAAATTTTTCATTAAAATTAAAAAAAATATTTTTTATTCATTAAAATTAAAATTCATTATTATGTTAGTTAATAAATTATTATATTTTTAAGTCCCTTACTATTTTATCTAGAGTTTATGATAGTTTGTCTCTATAGTCTTTCTATGTCTCCAACTTTACACCCAATCTTTTTAATGTCACTTTTTAACTCTTAAATTAACTTTACCTTCTATGTATCTTTTTATTTCAGGCCTCATGAAGACACACATTGTTGACTGAAACGTAGGCAGTCAATAAATAGATGAAAATTATTTTTATTCTTTTTAATCTCCTTAAAAGCTTATTATTATTATACGTGCACCAAACGGTATAAAACAACATTCTAGCAATTATTTTTATTTTATTGCCAGAAGTATTTATATTAAGTCAATTCGTAAATTTTACGAATTTTTTTATGATAATTATTGCTAAAATTACAATCTTCTCTTTTTTCCCATCTAGTATTTAATATTAAGACCACTTAATTACTCATTGACTGCCCGAAGTTAATAAAAATTTTTAGAACCGTCTTGAAGAAAATCGAAAAAAATGTGGAAAATCGATTCTATAAAGTTGGCACTTCCAGTCAGTAGATTTTAGAGAAAAAGTTGTCACGTTCCAGGCATATACGATTGTTATTATTATGGGCGACAGACCATGGAGTTCTTGGACGAAATACATCGAAATACATTAGGAAATACACCGCGCATTTCTTAACGTGTTTTTTTTTGTAGGGTGCGTTCGTCACTCCCACGCCTATTTTTTGTGAGTGCCACCCATTGGCTAACGGGCCTCACAAATGCCCGGGGGGAGGTTGTGAGTGAGTTTTGTATTACTTTATGCTGACCTAAAGGTCGGTTGGTAGACTGACGCGTTGTCTAACTGCTACCGCTGCCCCCTAGTTCCAGGCATATAGAATTACCTGTCTTAAATGTATAATTTCTGTTTGGAAGGACTTTTCGTTTTTGAGCTAGACTGTTCGCACACATACCATTTTGCGGAACTTACTTATTTGGACTCGAATTGTGTATTTTGGTAGAAAACTGGAATTCGAAAATTTGCATGATTGCCAAGCTTTCCCTTACTGTATATTCCACTTATAGATACCAAAGTGAAAGTAAAAATATTTTTTTGATTTGTCAAATCCACATATTTTATTTTACATAATTTTTATGAATAAAAAATATATTTTAGTCTTCTTCTTCTTTTGCTTCTACCCATGGTGCCTAATCAGTGTTGGGAAGCGTTCAGCCAACATTCTCTATTAGCAGCTCGGTTCCTGGGCTGTCGAAGATCCTTCCCTCTTGCTCTCCAAAGCCAGTCGACACACTCCAGATAGGATATCTATTTACATCGGGACCTGCTCGTGCTATACAGCAGGTGTCCCGAGTGTATTTTTAGATTATGATAAAAATACATTCGTGTATAACAGATTATAAAAGGGGGGCTGAAAATTGTGAGAGATTTTCTGATTATGAGCATGCATATATATTTTCTCTAAAGTTTCAAAGTGTTAATCCCTGGAGTGGCAATAATGGTTAGTGAGTTAGTTAATTTATAATAATATAATATAGGACCAAATTTGGGTGGTCTCATGGCTTATATAATATTGATTATCTGGTGACGTCTTCGCCGCCGCGGTGACGTATCCTAGCCAATTCCCTCGTCTAGGTGTTCGGTGGGCGAAATGGTGAAAACCATGTATCTTCACCTGGTGTCAGAAGAGACAGTTGATTCTCCCTCAGAGGCTGGCCAGCGTGTCCTGGACTCTGGCATGATGGTAGGGGCAGGCCAGGTCCTAGCTTGCATGGTGCTTAGGCTGGGGCGGCATTGCAGTCGCAGCGTCTTCGGGGTCTTCCGGTGTCCGCGGCAAGGGGGGCATCAGAAAATGAGACCCCCGACCCCGACTTTATATAAATTCAAAATAATTGCAAAAATCGGATTACTTAAATCCGACAATATCCTTGGTCCTCCACGAGGCCTTCTTTTATCTGGTTTGTACTCCATCGTCATTAGGGGGTCCCTATGTTCCTCCATTCTAATGACGTGGCCGAACCATTTCAACTGCCGTGTCTGCACTTCACTGAGGCGTGTCCCCCCGGGTGGTGGATGGGGATCCCTCTTAAAAGGGTCTGAGTATACACAATAAAGACCCGTGGACAAAAGGTACCCAGTGCTGGAGGATATAGCTCGGCTACCCTTATTCCTGAGGGGATATAAATAATCGGGAAGTCAGCTGTCCCGAGGTAACGGGGCCTCCTGGACTGGGCCAATACCCCGCCCAGGAGTATAGCAGATTCATAGAAACTTTGTGAATAGCCTCGGAGCTGGACAGTCTAGAAGGAAACGACCTGGCATAGATAAGGATGTGCGACTGGGAACCTGGAATATGAGATCACTCTCTGACAGAGAAGTGGAAATTATAGAGGAAATGGTGACGTACAGATTGGATATTCTTGTACTGAGTGGGATGAAGAGGAAGGGATCTGGTGAATACAACATGGACGGAGGGCACACATTAGTCTATTCAGTCCTACCGGGAAACAGAGCTGTAGAAGGTGTGGGTATCATAATGAAAGATGATATTTTAGTATTTTTTAATTATTTTGTCTGAAAACATTGATACTTTGAGGAGACACAAATCCACATCACGAACTTTTCTTACAATACTAGAAGTGGGTCACAGGTTAATCTTTAAAAAACTTCAACTTAATTAAAATGAACTAAAAGCTTATTAAAAAAGTAGAGTTTTTATAAAAGTGGAAAATCTGTTGTCAACAGAAGTCTGACTAAAAATATTGGGAATAATTCTGGATTTTACGAAAAACAAAACTCCGTTATCAAGCCGCCTAAAATCACTCTTTAAAAAAACAAAACAAATTCTACTCGTCATCAAATAAAATTTTGTCTAGTTTATTATGATGCAATTTGGAATTACTTAACTTTAATAGTTTTCTAGTCAATGCTCCCTATTCAATAGAACATGAGAGGCTGAAAAAACACTAAACTAAACATCAATGCTTCTTAAATATTGCTAATGAATTAAGGTATACATGGTAATATGTACAGGGTGTCCCATAAATGCTAAGAAAGTTCCATTCGAATGATTTTAAAAATTCGAATTATACTTGGCTTTGAAGAAACGTTTGTCTACTTTGCTATGGAATTTACGATTTATGTCAGGTAATTTAGAATTACCTGGCTTAAATCGTGTTATAGTTAGTTGCTTTCATTTCAACAAAAGACGTGACTTCAATGAAAAACTTAAAATTCCGGCTTTTCTGTCACAGTCCTTATAGATTTGTTTTGTTTCTTTCGAGAGCTACTATAACATTTCTAAATATTGGCTAGCATTTGTGGGACTTCCAGACTTGACAGTCCAAAAAACATAATTCCACACTGCACTTCTTGGCAAATCAAAAGCTTAATCTAGACCGATTTCGAAAGGGACCTTCATGTGTACGAAATTAAAGTTTATTAAATATAGGGGGCTGAGGAAAACATTCAAAAGTTTTTTGTTTTTTTTAATAATTTATTTATTGTTATTTACAAGTGTATACAAATATATACAATAAGTAAATTTGCTGTAGGTGACATAGTGACATGATACAAACATGTGAAGAATCTACCCA
>NW_027107431.1:314873-320000 GCF_000696795.3 Halyomorpha halys | reverse complement strand
TTAAGGTGGTTTCTTCCGGTTATTTGGTGTTTTCGAACATTTTTATCTGATATATGCCACAAATTTTCAATTATGTTTAAGTCAGGAGATTGTTGCGGGATATGAAGTTGCTGGCGAATGTTAAATATTAACCACTCTCTAATTTTGTTTGTTGTATGTTTCGGATCATTATCACGCATAAAAATATATCGATCCTGAAATCCTAATTTGGCTTCACTGGCTAGCAGGTTATGGCGCAAAATCTTGACATGACCTTCTGCATTTAAAATCCCTTCAATAGGCACGAGATTTCCTACACCATTATAAACCAGATCGAAACAAATTAAATTTACTCTCATCAGAGAATAAGATTTTTCCCAAAAAATGATGGGCTATATGATGATAAGGTTTCTTTCTAGAGACCCTGCTGTAAATTCCTTTAGAATTTAAAACATTTCTAATTGTTGTAGTGATCACACAGACTCCAGAAGACGATTCGACTAGCTAGGACATCTGCACTAACTCCTGGATTTTTTTCGCCTCAATTTTAAATTTTCTTTTCATTCTCTTATTTACTTTTAGACGTCCTTTGTGCCAGTGATTTGCAGTTGTGCCTCTTTCTTCAAATCTCTTAATTTCGTTTCTGACGGTAGAAAAATTAATTCCTAACCAATCCGCTATTTCGCGCTACGATTTTCTTAGATTTCGAAATATTATAATATTTTCGCGAGTAGCGGCACTTAATTCACTTGTTTTTGATTAGGATCGGTTAAATTAAAACGAACTCAATATATTAAAATGTTTTATGATAATGATAGAAAAGAACAGGATTATACTCAAGGATACAAATAAGAGCAAGTAAACAAACATAGTGTGCAAATAATTTTTTCCTTGTGTTTATATCATGTTTAAATCAATTTTTATTATGATCAATATTTTTAATTGAATTTATACTGTTTTTTAACAAGTTTTAATTTTAATTTTTACTAAGGAACCTCGAAGTATTTTATTATTAATTAAATTCATTATATAAAGAAGAGAAAAGGTGTGCAAACACTTTCTTCGGTCACTGTAGATGGTATCACTCAGTTCAGGACGGATAAGCAGGGGCAAGCGTATATGGACCAAAATGCAATTTTACCCTGCCTATGGGGTCTTACCCAACGGCCTTCCAGACTGAAGTACATTCCATAGAAGTAGCTGCGCTTGAAACATTAATGATGAGCCCTAAGGTAAAACTATCTACATTTTATGCAGCTCAAGTATTACAGTCCTATAAAATACCGTTATTGTTGATATGGGATTGACTTGATATTCTAAAACATATTTGCCTAAGGCAATAACCTTACTCTAATATAGACTCCAGGACGCGAGGGAATCCCGAGAAACGAGATAGCCGATGAACCAGCAAGAAAGGGTTCATAACAGCAATAATAGGCCTTGACTTTATTGTATGTCGATTGGTATATATAATAAGGAAGGAGATTGAATCCTAGGAAACAGAGACGAAGGAAATATATCAGTGAGAACAATAACATGTCTCCTCAAGAGCTATTGTCTGTTAAAATATAATCTCTAGAATATGAAAATATAAGAAGATTCTACTTGACATCCGTGCTTAGAGGATGAAAACAAGAATGAGTAAATGTTATGTGAATGTGAAGTCCTTACATTTTACAATACTTGAATCAGGTAATAATTAAATCTGAATACATCACTAGTATTAATCAATCCAAAAGACCTAATCGGTGTCGTTATTATTATTATTTTATGGGCAACAGACCATGGAGGCCTAAATCCTCGCACGATGTATTAGTAAATACAACGTATTTCTACACGATGGATTTACCAATACATAGCGCGTTTCTTGACGTGTTTTCTTTTCGCAGGGTGGGTTCGTCACTCCCACGCCTATTTTTTGTGAGTGCCCCCCAATGGCAAACGGGCCTCACAAATGCCCCGGGGGATGTCGTCAGTGAGTTTTGGATTATTTTGTGCTTGAAAAAAGGCTGGGTGGGACCAGGGATTAGATCTGACAACCTGTGGGTTGGTAGACAGGCGCGTTACCACGCTGCCCCTTTTAGTAGCATAAAATTCCTGTAGGATTCCTAGACAAGTAAAGGTTAACTCAAAAAGATACAAATAGGCCGAAATGAGGAAGACTTTCCCATCCCATTAGTAATAAGTAGGAATATGAGTATTATTTTTAATTTTATAACATATATAATGGCAAAATACACTACTTATACATCGTGCGCAAATAAAAAGTAATTTTTTTTCTATTCGATTGAAAACAAAAATTATGTAATGCAAGAAAATAATTCTGAATTATAAACTTTTCCTTATGTTACTTTAACTGAGAGCCTCAGTGAAAGACTTTCCTCTTGACAATTAGAATATGCACTGGGAAAATTATTTTTGGGTTGGAAAGATTAATTACATAAAGATGTTTGAAGTTTATATTTAACAAAGAAATTGTATGTATTATAAGGAACGAAAATATAGTATATATAAACAAAATAAAAGAATTGTAAAACAAATTAATTTTATGCTTTAATAAAAAAGGAAAAACAACTTAATACTTTGCAAACACTTAAACTAATTTTATAATAAAAAACAAAAGAAAAATGTCGATGAATATGCCTTGAGCAAATGTTTGGAAATGTTTATATTTAATCTCAGCAGATGATAGCTGAGAGGTTTTGGAAGCACGCACAATAGGGGCTCCTGTGTGAGAGAAGTGGCTTGGCCAAAAGTCTACCATGGTCTTACCATGAAGCCTGTGAAGATGCGGGGAAAACTAAAGCCGTCATAGCTAACAATCGGTGATTGCCTCTCCTTTCCCGTCAAAAGATCGCATGGCTTGTGTTTAAAATCACATGTTTTCTTTTAGTAAACAAATGTCTAATAATCAAAAAGAAATCGATTTTAAAAATTTACTAAACTAATTAAAAATTATAATATTTTTAATTTAATGTTGCTTCAACACCTTACTTTTTGTCAATGCTTTTTTTTATTGAATATTTTTTCTACACATGAGGTGAGAGTCTATGTTATCCTCATCTAACGCCTACAATCCAACTTTGACTTTATATGTATAAACTTGATTGATAGTTAGGATGCTATGAATAGTATTTAAGAATAATGCTAAAATCTGCTGGTCGCTGTGAACTACTAGTTTTCAGTTCAACTATCGTCGCATATTAATTTTTAATAATTGTGTAAATACTTTAACTTAACTTGTGTATAACCTATTATTTTTATTTTTTTTATTAATAATTAATAAAATTATTGTATTTATAAACAAACATATTACTAGAATGAATAAAAATCACACTATAATTTTCTGATCTAAAAGCTAAATTATTGTAGATAGCATCTCTCGATGGGGTGTTTCTAAGCACAGAGGGATTACTTGGGCAATCGTAGCAATCGACTTTAACCAGTCTCACGGATTCACTTCCTTGCTAGGTAGTGAGTAATAATGTACATTACTGGATAAGTACATTCTACCGTTATTTTTGAAAATAACTACATTGAGAACGTAGCCAGGATCTACTGTGAATACCTGTTACTCTCGACTGAAAGCGAATACTTTACAGAGAGGAGTACCCATTCCTGCAAGCATCTAAAGCGAATACCTTTAGGACTTGACATATATTTTGTATCTTTTGTCCATATTTATGTCTAGATCCAATTCTTTACTGGTATATACATAAACATTTTGTGTTTTTAGTTTAATAGATTCGAGCTTTGATCGAGCCAGGCACCCTGGACTACTCTACTTATTTAGTAAGTTCATATCCCTTCATTCTTTCTCATTATTCTTTTATACTGATAGATTATTCATAGTAAATCACAAAAGTACCTGTTCATTCCTCTTCTCTCAGTCCACTGGTGTTCCTCAAGGTAGTATCCTTGGTCCCATCCTCTATACGTCTATACAGCTGATTTTTTCCTTTGGCCCGAGATGTTTGTGTCCCCAGTGAATAATAACCCGACAATTGTATCGCAATCCCATATCTAAATCCTTAAAGAATGGTGTAAAATCTGAAGAATTAAAATAAACCCTAATAAATTTCAACATATTACCTTCACTCTTTGTCGTAAATCTACGGACTGCCCTACAGTATCATTGATAATATTTCACTTTTCTTCCTCGAACAGATCCGCTACCTAGGACTAAATCTGGACGAACGGCTTCCTTAGAATCCTCATACGAGACTGAAAAGATAGGAAACTACTCCTCGATACCGACTGTTAAAAACAAAGTAGACAAACAGTTCAAATTTCCCATCAGTTAAAAATATTGATTTACACGACTATAATAAGGCCTATTTGGACTTATTGGCTTTGGTACTTCACTAAACTATCGGATTCCTCTTAGCATTACAAAATCTTTCGTAAAATCTTCAATGCTCCTTACTTATGTCACTAATAAAATCCATGAAGACCTTATTCCATTCATAGCCCAAACCAGATATCAATCCTTCCATAATAAAATACTTAACAACACAACCCCACTAGTTTCTAACCTTGATTCTTCTTCAATTCCTGATAATCCTCTGAGACGCACAAAAAGAAGGTGGACTCGAGACTTTCTAATGTAGAAATGTTATTGGAGTATTACCAATGGGTAGTTTCTCCATAAATAATTCATCCCATTATAGTTTAGCAAATTTAATTGTTGTATTTTTAGCTTAAATACAGTTGTAAATTCTAATAAATAATGAAATAAAAAATAGTTTCCACATCTTGACCTGATTGTATGAAATCATTAGCGTATTCAAATACAGGTATGTCATCACCCTAGTTTAAACATTTCTCCTTACGAATAGCCTTGATAATGACGTATTCCATCTTTTAATTAAACAAAAAGTTCCTATTTTTAACTCAAACAGAATAAATATCCTATACAATGTTTAATCATATCGCAGACCATTTCTAACCTATAAGGATCTTTGGTGTATAAGCGATTTCATATAAGAAATATATTGAGGTGTATATAGTTGACCGTAGATTAATGATTGGAGAAGTTTGTCGAGAGGTGCAGTCAGCAAAGAACAACATAAATAAACAAAACCATATTTATTTATTTTATGCCGACGTTTCGACCTGAGTTTCAGGTCTTCATCAGGGCTATAGAAC
>NW_027107431.1:299265-314473 GCF_000696795.3 Halyomorpha halys | reverse complement strand
TGTTTGTATACTATTCCTTTTCAATTGTAATTTACTCTAAATGTTGTTATTATCTCTTTTGTTCTATAGCCCTGATGAAGACCTGAAACTCAGGTTCTAAATATATATAACGACATGTTTGGTTGTTGGAAGATAGCCCGGTTGAGAATATATTAGCATAACTGAGCTTAGGAGATGTTAGGTTCATCTCGCTAATGCAAGAACCTTTTCAAGGCAATTTCTACAGAATCGCTCAATCTACTCTTCTCGCTTGATTAGCCACTCCTACAACCGCCACGTGTCTCCTCTTTATCCTCTAATAGCTAGTAGTGGATTAAGTAACAATTTCGTTATTTGGTTTTTAAATTATAAGTAACAATTATCTATATATAAAAAATATGTGATCATCACAGAAGTTTTATATGGTTTTTCACTTTTATGAATCTCATATTTATGCGTTCGTATACTTTGAAAATCCTTTGTTTAACTCATTTTTTGTATTTATCTGTTTTATTTTCAAGGAAAGAAACCATTTCTATTTCTCATTTCCTTTCTTTTTATCTTCCGGACGTTTAGGAAAATCCGTCCATTATTTAGACCGTCTTCAAATTATTATATTATAAGAAGTTTGATCTTTTCAATTAATATTATTATATTTATTATATATTATATTAATATTATTATATAAATATTAAATTTTATTGGAAGAAGATAGTTGACCGTAAAAAGTAGATTGTAGGAAGATAGTCCGGCTGGCTGTCAATAAAGTTATCAAAATAGTAAAAGAAAACCATTTATTGATAACCAACATTTCGCCCCACTTAGCAGAGCTAAATGAAAAAAACGAGATACAAACATTTTAGAATTAACAAAATATTAAAATAAAAACATTTCAAAACAATTGTTATGTTTATAAAGTATATAAAAATGAATTAATAATAACAATATAAGAAAGTATACATGTAGGCGGACTGGAAACAAGTTACAAACACAACTAGGTATGATAAAAGTTCTATATACAGATCTAGACTAATAAATTGTATGAGATTATTCATTAAAAATAGTTATAAATGTGGTAAAGAGATAGGAGTAAAAGGTAGAACAGATAGGTGAAGTAGATATGGTATAAGTGAGGTATAGTAATATGTTAAAGGGAGATATTAAGAAAATTGATAAAAATAAAAAATAAACAAAGGGAATAACCTGTTAGGTTGACACAGCGGGCGAATAAGAAAAAGTGGAAGTCAGGTATAAAATGTCCCCACTTCCTAGGCTAACCCTTAGGATGGGTAAGATTTTTTATAATATATAGATAGGAACCTATCTGTATATTATAAACAATTTTAATGTTTTGTTAATTCTAAAATGTTTGTGTCTTGTTTTTTCATTTAGCCCTGAAGAAGGCCTGCAAAGTGGAGCGAAACGTTGGTTAGCAATGAACAGTTTTATTTTACTATTTTGATATCTTTATTGTCCACTATCCGGACTATCTTTCAACAAAATATATATTAAATTTTACATTAGGATTATTCACAATAATGTTAATATATTCTATATTGATAATAATCACTATGAATTGAGAAATTCAAATTACTTTTACATTTATATGTAAATAAAATATAACTTGATGTTTTATACCCTTCTTTTAAGGGATTTGTCCTTATTATTAAATTAAATCATATCTTTAGCCCTGAAATTTATGTTTTTTGTACTATAATATTGAATAAAATGTAGTCTACGAATATTGCCTCAATTTCTAATCATTCCTATTTTGGAAGATTATTGATTGACCGTGTGTATAGATGAATGGAATATGGTCCGGGTGCGGTAAAAAAAAAAACTCAAATAGTAGATAATTATACTGTTTTATTGAGCCAAAATAAAATAGTATAATTATCTACTATTTGAGTTTTTTTTTACCTCACCCGGACCATATTCCATTCATTCCTATTTTATTTTTAGTCTTCCATTGACTCAGAAGAGTCAAAGATATCCATACATTTTTGGGGTTCAACACCTTTAAATTCAGATAAACAAATAGACTAGATGATCGGGAGAGGGGATAGATCTTAATTGGTAACAACCTCTGACCTGATGGTTTTTATGTGCTACTGAATCTGTTCCATTAGTTTGTTTAAATGAGGAGTTTGAATAAATAAAAAATAAATAAGTAACTTTAAATAATTGTTGTCCTTCTCTCTCTGTTCTTCCTCTAGTAAAAATATCACTAGGTGTAGGTTTTTTTTTCTCTAAAATATAAAAAAACTTGTCTCTTGAATGATTTTTCCACAATTACAAAATACAAAGGAAAAATTTTATGAGTTTAAAATGTTTATTAATTTAACAATAGTAACATTGACTTCAATAACGGTGGCCTTACAATATTGTTCAGTTAGTACAATAGAATGCTAATGTTATAACCGTTGTTGGTCTAAGACAGGTTATAACCGCTGTCACATGGTGAATGTTTTTTTAACGTGTTTTTCAGTTTATATCTATTCCTGTATTCTGTTAGTAATAAATAAGCGTTTAAAGTTCTTAAACGTTGTATTTATTTACCAAGATCTACAGTATGAACAATAGTAACAAAAAGGTTTGCACAAGATGGTATCTTGTTTAAGCAGAGTGACATCTTGAAACGGCCCGAGCAATACCGCGACATTCTCCAAAAATAATAGAGACATTAACAATTTTAATTGGTGACTGAAATACATCAACCTCGTGAAAATAAAAAAAAAATTAATTAATATGAACTTGCGAAATATACAAAGAGCAGGATGATTCACGTTAGTTGCTATTCAGATACAAGAAATAGTAATGAAAGAGAAGAAGCTACATTTCTAAGAAAAATGGACAAACAAAAGATCATTCGAATTTTTTTTACTAGCACTAAATGCAATATCCAGTAGATAAAATAGATGCGTTTATTAGTATTTTTTGTCTTTTACATACATAATATTATTTTTCGAAATGATTAAACGAATATTAAATAATACAATCATCCAGAGGAAGGATGGCATGCATACATTGCATATTTTAATATATATATATATATATATATATTCTATTTTTACATAAATATTTTACTTTTTTACATCTGTTTGTTATTTATTTATTATATAATTATATGACATCTATATTGCGGGCTTATATTCTATTTATTTAAAGTAAATATTAGTTGTATTTTAGATGTGTTTTATTTATTTCAAAGAGGGTAATAATAAAGGGGAACAAAATAGGAAAAATGATATAAAAGAGAAAAAAGAGAGATAAAAAAAGTTAATTAAGTATAGAAAAAAAAAATATAAAATCACCAAAGCGATTAAACAAGGGGAAAAAGTCATATATTATTATTATATATTGCTTACTTGTTATGCCTTTGTGTTGTAAGATTAAAAAAAATATATCTTTAGAAAATAGATTTGAATATGCTGTGTAGTTAGCAACCCAATGAAGTTGGGCAGTATCCCTTTGTTGTTTTTGAATAAAGTTTTTATCTTTTCTCTATATTTTTATAATCTGAACCGTTCAGAATTTTTACAGTTTTCAGAAAAATTAGTTGTTTTCCTAAATATGACACTAATATTTGGCACACTGCATTTAAATGAAACTTATCTTCCGTGCGTTCATTTTACATAAGGATTTGTTGCCCCGTTTATCCCATGGTTGGTAATTGGTATAATCTAGAAGTTGTACTCTCTCGTGACATTCTGCCGATCTTGTCATTTTAATGCACTCATTTATTATCTCTTAATAAATCACTTTTGTATGAGTTTACCTCCTTTGGTAATCCTCTTTTTGAGAATGAAATTTCAAACTTTCCGCATATGTTTTGTATAGCCGTTGTCCATCATCCAATTCGTAATTTTATAGTATAGTATAAGTAGACTGATAAAACTGCTCGTCGATTCTGGCAGTTATAACATTTACTAGAAAAAACAGTCTAAACTTTCAATTAATTACAAAAGACATTAATTAATACATTAATATGACTATAATAAGGCCTGGACTGACGGATTCGAGCTTTGGGGCTCCACTAAACCATCTACTTTCTTTCGTATCCAATCCTTGCAATCCAAAATCCTTAATGCTCCTTACTTTGCCACAAACCAAGTCATCCATCAGGACCTCAATATTCCATATTGCCGATTTGGCCAGAACCAGATACCATTCCTTCCATATATAAACATTCTATCCACCCAAACCCACTTGTTTCTAATCTGGCTTCTCCTACATTACCTGATAATACTCCTAGGTGTCTGAAAAGAAGATGTCCCCGAGATCTTCTCCTCTAGAAATGTTATAAGAGTTCTATCAATGGGAAGATTCTCATGTCTGTATCAAACTATTGTATAACTAAGATCAAATTTTCCTGTTGTATATATTTATAATACAATTGTAAATACCAATAAATTAATTTTTTTTAAAAAGTTTGAGTACATAGATTACTATATCCTGTTTCAAGCTACATCATATAGTTGGAATTCTTCACATCACTGGTATTCAAACTCATAAGAATAGTTTCTACATATATAATTTTATGTTGTTTTTTTGTCTTAGTTATTTAATGATTGTTAATTTTTTTTTTTTTACTTGGTGTAAATTTCATTTTTGTGCTTTATAACTAGCCATAATTAATTGTTATATTGATTAAAATATTATGTGAATTTTGACTATACAGGATTTAGTGACGAGTCTTGATGTTCATTTATGTAATAAAAAAATTACTTGATGTGCATCGAACTGTATCTTGTTGATCTTGAATATATGAGACTTAATAGCAAATGAGTGCTTTCATAAACATACGAGATTCACCTGTAGATCCCTAAGGTAGTTAAGTCTCCTTGGGGTTAGTGAACATCGTCTTCATTGCATTACATTAATAAGCAAATTTCGGTGAGGAGTTTTCACCACAAGAGGTGAATACTAATACTATAGTAAAAATTAGAACCCCACAAATCAACTAAATAAGAAACTGAAGTTTTGTAAGCCATAATAACTGAAATGTGAGAAAATGTTTTTTTTTGTTAAATTAATAAAAAATCATACGATCGATTTCCCTTTAATAATTGAGGAAAAATCGTTTCAGGAACTACTTTTTTACAGTATTTTTTTAAAAACAAAATACTACACTCATACACATAGTACAATAGAAATATAATACATACAAAATATATATAATATAATAGAAAAATTATAAAAAAATAGATGAAATGAATGATTGAAAAAATAATTTTACTCTGGAACATAATCTCCTAAGAATAAATACATGGTTCATACATTAACATTTTTGTCTGGCAAGCATTTACAAGTTTCCAGTAAGTAAAATGAAATCACATTGGGATATTGGCCTAACTAATGTTTATAATGTTAGCCTATTTATAAAGTGATCAAAGTGATGTATCATGTCTTCATGATACCAGTTCATGAAGTATCTGAAAAATAATGACGTTGAGAGTTCAAGATTATAAAATGGCGTAAATCCTTTAATTTTTTAGATATTGAAACGTGTTTTTTTCGGTCTCTAATAAAATTTTAATGATATTATGTAAGTAAGTGTTATCTTTCAACCTCAAGTTTTAGCCGCGTCTCAAAGTGAAATAGCAACAGCAATGGGTGAAACCCTAGGAAAATTACAAATTTTTCCTCTCTTTAAAATTAAAATTTTAATTTACTTTAAGTTTGAAGATATCGAAATAGGATTTGGGAGTTCTTTAATTAATTTTCATTGACTAGCAAATGAGAAATTAAAGAGTTAAATTTAAATTTTAAAAATTTAAAAAATAATAAGGGTTGGTAAGAATATCGTATATCCATAACTTTTACATCTGCAATTTTTTTTATTATATCGATTTGGACGTTAGAAGCATTTGGGATCACTTATATTAGTATACATACAGATGGTTGACCGTGTAAAAGAACATAGCACACATGTGCAAACATCCAAGTTTGTGGCCAAACGTCAAAATATGTTCTATAGACTTCAAAACTTATCTTATAATGGTTTAATTGTTTAGATTTTGTAACGGCGGGTAGGGGTTCAAAAGGAACCTTTACTAGCCCAACCGTGAAAAGAAAAGAATAGTCGAATTTCGTTATTTTTATATTTTTACAAATAATGTTTTTTATAAGTAAACATAATAAAAAAGGAACACAAAATATACAACAAGAAAAAAAAGAAAGCTTAACACTATTATAAAATTAAATTAATTGAACAAAAGAGAAAAAAAAGTCTTATATCACCGGTGATTGGTGGGGCCCCGGTTGTGGTTGTTCTGAGTGGATATTCTGGTGGAAGTAGATCGACAAAAGGGACGTACGTCCTGCCGCCTTTTCCTCTTGGAGGATGAGTCGAAGAAGTCCGCCCGCCGTGGCTAAGATGATTTAGCTGGCGAAGATGGCCATGCTGGCGACTACGAGTGCGTAGTGAGGAGAAAATGGAGAAGATATGTGTATGTAGTGAGACGTTAAGAAGTTGTCTGTCTATTTACAGTTTAAAAAACAACAGAGAGTAGTTGTTTTGTTTTTTGACTTAATAAAAATCACATGTTTCAATTATCAACTGATTTGAACCATGTTTATTTATCAGAACAATTTGATTGTTGAAGGAGAATAAAATAGTAATTATTATTTTTTTTTTTACAACTATGTTAAAATAACAATTTGATTATACTTATAAAATAGACTAAAAAATTGTTATTTATCGTTCTTTTTTTTTATTGTGTAATTTTACATTACAAAAATAGAAGAGGAAAAAAATATATATACCAAATTAAACATAAAGTAAAATAACATCTTAAACACAACCATTCCTACTAACATTCAGCCTGGGGGTCCCTGAACCAAGCTCCCCCCTCACTTGTGGAGGAAAGAGCGGGACTCAGGAAGATCCCGGCACTTCTCTCTTAAAACGTCACCGGTATTAAAAGGCAGTGAAGGATGAGTGAGAGGGCGAGCCGCAGATGCTCAGGACTTAAGTGGATAATCTGGCCATTGCCAGAAATCCAATTATGAGGATGATGAGTGAGTTTCTCATGGAATGTGGTGAATTTGAGTGTAATAAGGTCCGGTAGAAATGGGAAATTAAGGCAATGATATAGGGTGTTGTTGATTACATTATAAGCATGGACAATTATTCGAAGGACTTTGGACTGAAAGAATTGAACTCCTTTGATATTAGTGTTTTTAGCTGTCCCTAGTCGGTAAGTTCAAATACGTTTTTGTTATTGTTTTTGTAAGGTAATAATTTGTTGTTGAAAGTTATGATTTTCTACTTATAGCAGTCCATATAAAGAAGTGCCTATGCAGGTTTGCGGATGCTGTATTAGGATCTGAGTTTGATGACGGTATCATCAGGGAATGTTGCCAGGAAGGTTTCGGGACGAAGAGGAATATCTGTGGTAAAGAGAATGTTGAGGACAGGACCCAAAATGCTGCTTCGTGGGATACCGGCCTCGGCAGGATAACAGTTTGATATTTATCGTTCAAAATATAAATTTCGACACTGAATGAAATAAAGATTAAATTTACAATTAGAATTTTCATTTATTAACTTTTACAATAATGATATGAAATATATGGCTTAATTTTTAATTTTTTTATTTTTTGTTTGTCAATTCATAACTTATTGGATTACACATATTTTGATGTTCTTGACAACTGTCTTTGCATCTTACATAGAATAAAATTATTCATGCAGTTAAACAACACGTTTACTTCATTATGTTACGAATACAATTTTTAAATAAAATAAAAGTAAAAAAATTATTTATTTCTTACAAATAAAAAAAAAAACCTTTTATTATAGGAATGGCCGGGCAATTAGATTTTAAAATTGTTTATGCTTAATTCCAGTTAAAAAAAGTCATGTTCTCTTTCTGGAAGCAAATAGAAATGGAAGAGTAATTTAGACATGGCATGTTTGATATAGATAGCAAAATGACTATCCAGATAACAAACATTTTAAATCGAGGAGGAGGGTGTAAGCGATTATAAGAGGGCAGAAAGGTGAACTTAATTTTTTTGCCATTGGGCAATTTTGATGAATTTTCCTGTATTTTACAAGAATATCCTATATATATTTTTTTTGTAGGTTTGGCTCAACTAATTTTTGTGAGCAGTCCTTCTAGAGCATGATCCTGATAAAGAATAAATATCGTTCTACGCTCACGATCACTCGTTTATTATAATGAAAACCCGGATTGTATTTTATATTTATTCAGATTTAATGAAAAATTATTCATTACATATTGACCATTTTTTTTCGCTTTCAAAATTATTGTCCAAAATTCCACTTTTCAATGTTTTTTCTACCTGTCATTTTTTTTTTTTTAGAGGATCATTGAGTCAAAACAATCTCTTTAGGATTGGAATGGAAGCTAATTAAATTTACTTCAAACACGTTCCGGATAATTAATCTCGTCGAAAGAATGTTTTTGACGATATTTCACAAAACAAGACACAATTACGACAATGTATGCCTTTTTTGGAAGAATGGTTAATGTTTAAAGAACTCAAAAAACTCAAGTTACACAGAGTTCATTTTGGTTACGAATTGTAAAAAGGTATTCTGCGAGTCGTTTATTTTTGGAATTATTTAGTAGAAATTGGCTTTAAAAAGTTCTCAAAAAATTGACTAAATTAACTTAAAATCTGAAATATTGTTGTAGTTTCTAGGAAACCAATATTTATTAATATCAAATGAAGGTTTCGGCTATTATTGGATATATATTAAGATTTAAGTTTTAAATTATAAACACAAAAAAAACTAGTATTTTGTGTCGACAAATTGACATTGTATCTAACTTATTATGGTTTGTACCTTTTTTTTTTTTTAAATTTATAATTATACATTCAAAAAATAGTTATTGCGGACTTATTTTCTTTTTCTTATTAATTATTTATTTAGACTTAAAATATTAATAAATATTTTAAACATTTTCATAATCTGTAATTTCAGAGTCAGTATAAATTTTTAACAAAAAAATAAACTGATGAGTTTTTTTTTGTAATAATATATTCCAAAAATGTTTATTTATTCTTTCGCCAAAACATCATAGGTATTTAGTTTTCATTTTTGAAGATAAATTTTAGAAATGGTTTTTAGAAATTTTTGTTTTTCTTTGACAAATTAATATCTTATGTGTTTATTTATTTATTTTTACAATTGATGTATGTAATATTATTATAATTTAAGTATTGAACAAAAATATTTATATAGATTTTCTTTGTTTTTAATTTTATTTTATGGTAGTATATTCCAGAAATTGCTATTATACATTGCTCATATCTTATGTGTTTATTTATTTATAAATTAAGTAAAAATATTATATCGATTTTCTTGGTTTTTAATTTTTTTTTAGTAATATATTCCGGAAATTGCTATTAATATTTTGATGCTGTGCGGGATTTTTTAATTTTGTAATAATATATCCAAAAAATAGTTATTACTAGTAATTTATTCTATCGTCTAGACATCATTGTTTTTTTTTTTTGGATTTAGTTTACATTTTTAATGATAAATTATAGGATTTTTTGTTTTTCTTTGACAAATTAATATCTTATGTGTTTATTTATTTTTTAAAAATAATTTATGTCTAAATTGAACAAATATATTATGTAGATTTTCTTTGCTTTTTAATTTTATTTTATAGTAGTATATTCCGGAAATTGCTATTGATATTTTGATGCTATGCGGGATTCTTTTATTTTGTAATAATATATTCCAAAAATAGCTATTACTAGTAGTTTATTCTATCGTCTAAACGTCATTGTTTATTTTGTGTATTTAATTTATATTTTAATGAAAAGTTTTAGATATTTTTAGACAGGGAATGATATAAAAAATATGAAAAAGGACCCAAAGAAAACTGCATTAGTACAACACGTTGTTCAAAATAAACATGTTTTTGATTTTGAAAATGTCATGGTAAATAATAATTTTAGAAGAAAAATATTAGAATCAATTTACATCTCAGAAAATATAAATTATACAGTAAATTGCAAATCAGATTCTAAAGGACTAAACCACCATTATTTTGAAATTTTAAGTAAAATAAATATCTAATTATTAGAAAAACGTTGGTAAATAGATAAATGTTCAAATCCTTGAATTGTACAGATGTATATATAATATATACATACACATATAAAAGCTTGCATAGGTCAGTGCATATGTGACAAAATAAAAAAGAGGGGGGTATATGAATGTAAAAAAATACATATATAATAAAAATATAGTAATTATGGATTTAAGTAATGATAAGTTATAAGCAAATAAATCAAAATTGAATGTAAATTAAATTGTATTAAATGTAAGAAAAATATTTTTAATGATAAGGTAATAACAGAGTCCTAACCTGTTGAAGGTAGGTTCTGTTATAAATGATGTTTGTAAGTGGAAAAAGAGAAAATTATTCATGTAAAAAAGTTTTAGATTTAAAATATAAAAAGTTATGTAAGTAAATAATCATTTTAAAAACATTATTTGAAACTGTTATGATATTATATTGATATTTAATTTATTTTAAAAATAAGACATGGGCAATTAGCCTGCAGAAAAGATTTTAAAGGACAAGGAATAAATATTTAGTATATAATTAGTATATTGTTAAGGAAACAATGTAATTAATATAAAAACTAAAATTTTTATAGGTTATGTCCTTGAAAATGGTCTGAGAGCCGAAACGTTGGAGAGTTTCTGAAAATAAAAGTTGAGACTATATTTGAATCAAAATTGTGTGTTAATAATGCAATTTTTGTTTTTCTTTGACAAATTAATATCTTATGTTTTTATTTAATTTTTTTTTTACAATTTATATCTAAATTGAACAAAAATATTAAGTCTATTTTCTTTATTTTACATTACAGTAATACATCCCGAAAATAGTAATTAAAATTTTGATGCAGTGCAAGTGTCACGAAACTATCTCTTACCGTGCTCTAGTTTGAGTTTCAAACTACTTCTTTATTATTCACGATAGAAATATTATAATGCCTCTTACTACATTTTTATTTATTTATTTTTTTGGCTAAGACTCCCATTGGAGGGATATACTGCTAACCATGGTTGGGGGTCAAAGATTTTCATTTTGTGGGACCGCCACTCAATGAAAAAAGTCAACGCCCAAGGCCGGATTCGAACCGGTACCGCCAATAGATATTCAAATTGGTAAAACTATGTCTTAACCACTAAGCTACCGGCGGCCCTACATTTTTTTTTATTGCTTATGTAAAAAAAACACGATTACTATGTACAATAATCCAATAGCTATGAATATTACCATGACAATCATGGAAACACGAAAATATTTATTCTCTTCTTTAGATAATTATCAAATTTTTACATATTTTTATATTAATCAACTTTTATTACTACAAACAATGGAAGGTTGTTGGAATTATACCAAATAAGCTAAATCAAAGCTACTTTTTTTTAATTCGGCAGTTTAGCCCAGTCTATTTCAATAAGGAGAGGACCCTAGTCGATATCAAAGACTACTCGATTGTACATTTATGTGACAAATTTAATCAAAATCGCTGGAGCAGTTTTTGAGAAAATTGTAATATGGATTGTATATAGTTTACAATTTAATACCGGTTAGTCGATACAAATAATAGCAATTTTTTTCTAGTAGTAAAAATTATTGGCGCATATTAGTCACGTACTTAACTAAAATACTTAAATTCAGTTTAGTTCAACTTTTCGTTTCTAAGAAAGGTTGCTCACACACATCCTATTACAATTTATTTCTACATTTTCATTTATTTATAACTTTTTTTGCATATTATTATTATTTTTATGTGTGTGTACTGGAAGTTTTGATAAGATTGTAAATTTAAATAAGACTTTTAAACTAAATTGAATATTTGTGATGCATCACTATAAAAGAGAAATATGCTATGAATAAGAGTGGAATAGAGAAGAGAAAAGTGATACGGTTAAGAGCAAAAAAAATATATAATGAATCTTAGGTATAAAAAAGAGTATTCTATTGTGATATTTAGTTTTATTATTTAGTTGTGCTATTTATAATAAGAAAAAAATCAAAGGGAAAGTATTGTGAATTACTTTATGCTATTATTTATATTATATCTAATAAAATACTGATTAGTAAGTTGTGTCTCAAAGCCAATGTGTGTTGGCATGATGGCATTGATAGCATTGGTTTGTAAAATAAAACATTTTCCTCGTCACAAACGTTTTACATGGGTTATCACTTTGATGACTCATAGTTATAAGGTTAGATACTTTGAAAAGTCTTTTATTTAATTTTTATTTCAACTACTCGTTTTTATAGGTTTATTAAGAACGCATAGTATTTCTAATAAAATATAGTATTTTAAATATAGTATTTTTGGAAACATCCACAATAAATTAAAATAATATGATGAAATGATTCTATATAAACCATATAACGAAAACAAGTACCTGTTCTGGAACCCGGTATAACATTTCTGCGATTGACTCACTCTGTACTTTACCTATCCCAATATCTTTCTTGGAGCGACAAGTGGAAAGGAAGTGCCGTCTTTAGGAGGGAACGACGCCTCTCTTGAAGTCCTTCGTCCAGGAGTACGTAAAACGTTATAACAATTAGAGGAGAATCTCTGTTATCTTCAAGGAAGGTTGACGATGTTAGTTGTTATTGGCTAAAAGAGAATGTTTATAGAATTGTGTATTCCAGAAATATCTGTTATGTTTTGCCTCCATTGGTGGAGAGTGGCGCAGGCGCTGGGGAGGGGAGGCGGCTGTTCAGAGGCGGGTAGTTCTCCGGGTGGTTCGGAGTGTCAGTCGCCTCCTCGCGCTCCACATCGATCTCTCCACATCCCAATGCAGCCTTCCAGGCAGCAGATCGCTGTCGGCTCCTCCCCGGTAAGTCCTAAGTCCCTCCCTCCTTGTGTACTTATATCTTGTACCGAGTCAAGTCCCTAAGCCATTCACACCTGCATCCATTCCAGGACAGCTTATAACAGTCTATCTGAAACACGTTCCCTTTTTGACAGATAACACGTTACTATACTTTATGTTGACCTATACGTCATGTTACAAAGAGAGAGATGTAACAGTTAGAATAACCTCTCGATGATCAGCAATATGATCAATGGAAATTACATGACATGCTTTCGTAAATCATTAAAAAAAAAAAACAAAAAAAAAAAAAACTTTTAAACCCAATCCATTCAACTAGTGAACTGAGATGAATGGAAAATGTTCTACTCAAACTAAATAAAAGAAAACAAAATTGCATATACAACCAATATGTGATAACCTACATGTGATTCTACTTTTACCGGTACCATAAAGTAGAATTCTCTTACATCACCCAATATTTGGCGAAACAATTATGCCACTGTTGCCAAACCTTGTAAACATACCCATCCAAATGGGCAACATGTAGATGTGAAAGTGATTTGACGTGTCCATACCAGTCTAGATATTACAAAACTTTATTTGTATTCTAAATATTATTATTATTATTTAATTACCAACACATATGAATAGAATGAAACGATTTTGAAAAAATATATACGCTTTATAAGAACACAAGGACACATATATTCTAAATTATTTTAGTATTCTAATTTAGTTATGCACAACAAGAAAATGCTGGAGGAACCTATAACACTTATGATATTGAAAACATTTAGTTTTAAGTTTATTGAATTATAGTTATAGATATTTAAGTCCATGTTGAGCTGGGCAGTTGAGGATAAAATGTCATGTGACCGGTTGACAGCCAGTCATATTACATTTAGTTACATTACAAGCCTGATAAATTACTAATTATAGTCTACGAATTTAAAATATTGATATACATACTAACAATATGAATTAATTTAATTTCTTAGGAGCTAAAGAGCAGAAATTGATAATGACGCCTCACATGGTGGCCGAGAGAGCAGGTCGGTGCTCCGCTCATTGTTGATAAGGAAAAAAAAATCTGCGATAAGTTAGTTGTGACGGCGAAGATAGCTTCTGATTCTTGAAAATGATTAAATAATTTATTGTTCCTTTCTTCCAAGGAAAATAATGACGTTATAGGAAGATTACTTCTGATCAACACTTTTACAGAATAAAGAAAGTCTATCAGATTGAAACTACATATTCTCCTTAACCATTCGAACGGATATTAAAAAAATTGAAATACTCAATTTTTTGAATAAAGAAAAAAACTCATATAAATAATCGAGTACCATCAATGGAAGAAAGCTTTAAAGGAAGGCTGCATATCAGCTCAGATTAACCTTAACAATAAAGACAAGACTAAAATAGTCTCGGCAATATTAAATAGCCGAAAAAAATTATGGTTATTGTACCAGTGGCTCAACATCTCATAAAGGAGACAAGGCTTACAGAATCGATTGCCGCCATGATGTTAGTAAGCAAACAGAGTTTATGTTGGCCAGCCATAAGTAACTCATACAATCTACATTTAGGTTTTGGTAAACTGGAACGATACTTAGTAAGTAGCAGCTCTACTTCCCTTAAGAGGATACGTGGACTGGGTTTCAGAACCAGAACCTTTGGTAACATTCCTCATGTTAACGCCGTCTTTTTGTTACTCTTGACTCAGCGTAACCCCTAACAACTTCTCTGAATGAAATAATTCTAACAATACTAACAATTATTTCGTAAACAATTCTGTTGATTTTACATTAAATGAGTTTACAGCAATTACAGCATTTGAAATTGCTTTTAATTACCTTTTTTGCTTATTTAATTATGATTGTGTAATGAAGGGAAAACTGATTTATAAAAAATTGATGATATTTTTTAATTAATATTAAGGTTTAATTTATAATTTTTAGATAGACTAAAATGAATGATTTTGACCTATGGAAAAAAAAAATATGTTAACTTATATTCAAGATTTAAATATGAACATTTCTATTAATCAGGCATGCAATTTTAGAAGAAAAATGAACTGGATAATATGCAGAAAGCCCGAAACGTTGAAGGAATTAGCCCTTTTTTACTTCTTTAATTTATTTAGGAAGAAGATAGTTGACCGTATGAAGATAGTCTGGGTGGAGGTCAATAAAGGTTTCAAAATAGTAAAAGAAACCTATTTATTGCTAACCAACGTTTCGTCCCACTTTGCAGGGCTTCGTCAGGGTTCGATTTGACAATCTGGAAGAATAAGAAGACTAATATGGAAGAATTAAGATAGTTGATCGTATGAAGTAGATGCTAGGAAGATAGTCCGGGTGGTGGTCCATAAAGGTT